>NC_081174.1:30211195-30326195 GCF_012432095.1 Onychostoma macrolepis | reverse complement strand
CAGGTGCACTCTTGTCATAAATTAATCTATTACTTTTCCTACATAATTTTTTAACCAAAAAAGTGGTAAAATACCTATTTAGGAGTCTTTGACCTTTCCAACGATATATAGTTTGTCATGATTAGATTAGGATTTAATTGTAAAATAGTGAAGTAAACGTAGGCGTCCCACAGGGTGGAAGGTGACACTTAAGAGGTTAAATCTTCTCTTTTGTTGATAAATGCTTCTCACTGCAAGTTTGTGAAGATGGTTGGCAAATGTTGCTTTACCAAATTCAGAATAAAGGGACTCAAACTCGCAGCATTTAACCGAGACGCTCGCGTGCAAATGAACACAGTGACGCGCTTCACTCTGAAACACACAGAGCATGTATTTATTCAAATAAATCACAGCCTTTGTGATTTGATAATCGCATTAAGCCATATCATGATTTTGCTTTTATTTTGATTAATCATGCCGCCCTAGTGTAAATGCATAACGCTGCTGGACACAAAGGCATATGGCAGAACATCCACACAGCAGATAACGCAGAGTTAAACACTCATCTGCTGGACCCGAGACAAATGTTTGCATTGTCTGACTGCAAACGTGCCATTTGAGGCCTGGAAATAGCTCCTGCTTTGAGCATCTGTCCGAAAAATACAACTGTCCAAATACGCATTTCGATCATATTTGGAGTGTCAATGTTGCTAAGAATATGAAATATTCACACACACGCACACAGTTGTTGTCTGATTGTTTACAGGACTCTTGGATTTCTCTCTTGTCTGTTTCACAGCGCTTCGAGAATTAACTTTAAAGGCCACAAGCCGTTTCTGGCATACGTGACATTTGGCAAAGATTCATTAGCCACACAGCTGTTTCAGACGTCTAGACTCCACATCTACAGTGTGTTCACCGAACATGCAAAGTGCAGGTTATCAGGAAATGATGATGTGATAATTACTGTTACAATCCCACATGAATTAATAAATATTCAAATGACTTGTGGTGTAATTAAAGCAGCACTTACATGATATGACGAATCATTCATGTCTGAAGCACGAGTTACACACTGGCATTTAATACATTTACATCTATCTATCTATAGCATGTAAATAAACTTTTATAAAATACATATCTATAATAAATATACTTTTATAAAATAAAAACTAAATAAAATAATCTAAAAATATATAGACAATATATTTTTTAAATTACTATATGTAGACATATTTGTGTATTTATTTACATACTTTTCTTAGAGTAAAATAAATACACATATACACTTATAAAGTATATATTAAATAAAAAATCTGTTAATACATACATATGAATTATTAATGTTTACTTAAAATGCATGTACATTTGAATAAAATAATGTAAAAGTAAATAAAAAATAATTGTATGTGTGTGTATACTCTCTCTATATATATATATATATATAATTACTATTTTATATTATACACAAATATACATACAAGAACAATGATGGTAATTTAAAATTATTTTACTTATATATACATATTAACCGATATTAACCAAATATTTTGTTTTATATATGTCTATATATACATTATACATTAAAAATAGTGCAGTGACTGCAGTCTGAAAAAAATCTTTACATTGTAATGTTTCTTTGCTGTGAATTTTAAGTCCATTTAAGTCCATTTTATTCATTTTCATGTTTCAGACATTTGTACCTTACTGTATGCGTATATGTATTTGTGATACACTTTAATAACCACAAACAAGACACACACGATTTGCTGAAACTAAATGATACCATTTTGCACAATATTTTGCTCAAATTTCATAAAAGATATGATGACAGAAAATGACATTCAGAAAAGGAATCTGTTTGTGTTTCAGAACAGAGTTATGATGCCATCTGTGTTTCACCGACTGGATCCCTGTGACTCAGTTTACAGGCCGGAAATTTGGGCTATTTGGGTTTTTGGGTCAGTCTTATTGGTCAAGAACACAAGGTCTGCAGTGCTGCACACACGTTTGTTTTTGTGAAAAGTGGGGACTCTCCATAGGCGTAATGGTTTTTATACTGTACTTACTGTATGTGCTATTGTCCTACACCAACCCTACACCTAAACCTACCCCTTACAGGAGACTGTCTGTATTTCAGATTTTCAATACACTCCATTCTGTGTGATTTATAAGCGTTTTGAAAAGTGAGGACATGGAGTAATGTCCTGAAAAGTCACCCTCTCCTTGTAATACCTGTCATACCCTTGTCATTATACACATTTGTGTCCTCATTTGTCACAAAAACGCACACACACACACACACACACACACACACTGATTTCTTATGGTTCACTACATACAGAATTCCGAACATTCCAAGCATTGTAAAATCATTCCCCACAGACTCCCTGGAACCTTCTGTCATTCACACACACACACACACACACACACACACACACACACACACACACACACAGCCCATTGAGACGTTCACACCCTTCCCCCTGCTCATGGATTCACACATCTCAAACAAACCACCTGCTCCATTATTTCAAACACACACACACACACACACACACACACACCACATACCAAAATATGAAAAGAAATCCAACAAAATCCTGACCTTGAAATGCATCTGAAAAGAGATAGAAGTGTCTGAGGGTGAGAGAAACATGAAGGTGTGTGTGTGTGTGTGTGTGTGTGTTCGCTGACTGAAACACCGCCCTGATTGAGTCTCTTATTTCCATAAAATAATTCATTTCATAAGCGGCTGTTTGAGTGAATCACGCTCTCTGGGCTTTCAGCTTCTCTAAATCGAGCTGATTAGGTAGACACACACACACACACACACACACACACACACACATGTTTGTTTTAGTGGTTTACGGGGACTCTCCATAGGCATAATGGTTTTTATACTGTACTTACTGTATGTGCTA
Organism: Onychostoma macrolepis; assembly: GCF_012432095.1. Lineage (NCBI taxonomy): Eukaryota > Metazoa > Chordata > Actinopteri > Cypriniformes > Cyprinidae > Onychostoma > Onychostoma macrolepis. Next base: position 30,323,292 of record NC_081174.1, on the reverse strand, counting down.
TTGTCCTACACCAACCCTACACCTAAACCTACCCCTTACAGGAGACTACAGGCATTTTTAGATTTAAAAAAAAAACACCATTTAGTATGTTTTTTAAGCCTTTTGTTTTACGGGGACATAGGCAGTGCCCTCATAAACCACCTTCAAATTGTAATACCTCTGTCATACCCATGTTATTATACAAATTTTGTCCTCGTAAACCACAAAAACCAGTACACACACACACACACACACACACACGTCCTCACAAAGAAACTTTCATGTCTTTTCGGAAAGTAAGAGTGCTGTGTAACTAGACGCTCTTGACACACAGATCCCAGCAGGAAACACCATCATGCTGCCTTTAAACCGTATTTTAAGTCAGGTTTTAATGCAGCTTCACATGTATTCATTGTGAAGGCAATCCCATAATGCACTGCGACGAGTTCTGTGAAAAATTATTGACAGTTTCAATTATAAACACAAAAGTTTCAAGTTTCACACATTTTTAGCAACGTTAACAAAACTCTATTGAAATCAATTGTGAGTCACATCTCTTGGGTGCATTACATGAACAGCAATATTCTGCATGACTAATGACTACAATATGATTATTATCACAGTATTACAGATAATAATCATATTATTATCTGTAATACTGTGATGCGCAAAATCAATGCATCTAGTTGTATCAGTGTTAACTAAAACTATTAAAAACTGATTTTGGTAATTGAAATAAAGATTAAATAACATAAAATAAAGTAAAAATATGAACTAAAACTTTTTACTTTAAATTAAAATTAGAAATGTTGTATTTGCAGCTTACTGAATAAATATGTGTATGCTGAAGTACTAAAATTACTACAACTGACATAGAAAAAAAAAAATAGAAATAAAAACTAAAAATGACAAAAAAATCTGAATATAAATAAAATATAAATCTGGAATAAAAGAAATCTTGCCTTGGCAACTACATGAAATAAGTATGTTTAAGCTAAAGTACTACAATTAATCAAACAAATAAAAATGTAGCTAAATAGAAATAAAAACGACAAATTAAATTACTAAAACTAAAATTAAAATTAAAACTGAAAAATGTTGGGGGGAAAATCAATATTAAATATTACATTAATTTAGAATTAGAGTTAAATTAGAATTAAATTAGAAATGTTATCCTGGCAATTAACTAAAATAAATGTTTAAGCTGAAGTAATAAAATTACTAAAAACTGAAATAAAAAACAAAGCTAAATATAAATATTAGATTTATTATTATTATCATTATTATTATCATTGTCATTATTATTATTATTATAAATATATTGCTTTAATATATATATATGATTATCATTAATAATAATAATAATAATAAATGTGAAAAAACATAACAAAACTACTAAAACTTAAACTAAAATTAAAACAAAACCTGAAAATATACAAACATAAATTATATTATTCAAAAAATACTATAATAGCATATAAATACTACCAAACAACACTAAGCATGACTGTGGTGTTCATTCATAGCTCATGTCTTTTACAGTATGTCTTATGCACGCATTCAAAGACTAATTCCCATCAGCACTTAAATGAACACACACACACACACACACACAAACTCAAGGTGGCTCCTAAAAATAGCAGCACGTCAGATGTGCGTGTGGGAGTGTGTGTGTGGGTTTGTGTGACCTCACTGTTAAGGCCGGTTCTATAGACATCAGAGCAATCCAGACAAAGGCTTCCTGGCAACAGTCTCCTAGCAACCGCAGCCTCTGCAATTCCATGACCCCCATATTCCACATCTGTAGATCAGCACACACTCACTCACTCACACTCACACACACACACACACACACACACACACACACAGGTACTGTAATAAGGCCGGCTGTCTCGCGCTGGACTCAGTGAGCCACACACTGTCTCATCCGCTCTCCACTCGGCTCTTTCTCTGTCTGACGCTCTTTTCTTTTCTCCCATCACTGTCACGTTGCGTCTACAGCCGCGCGAATCCAACTATCGCACGCTCATCTGTGTGACAAGACTTTGAATGTAAGAGCTTGCAACTTTTTTTGCTTGAGGGGGAAACGCTTGAAACGAGGCGATTGAATTGCTTCAAATTTGAGTTTCACATTTTCTAGAGCACAGCGAAAACTATTTAACAGACTCTTGAGGAAGACGTAAAGATACTGAACAGCATTACATTACTTCATTAGTCCGGTTGTTTTTTTCCAAAACACTCTTTACTAAATGTGTAAAATAAAATATCATTGATAAAATAATAAAATATTATTAATAAAAATAATAATAATAATTTAGAAAAATTAGAAACTAAAATAACAAATGTTGAAGTACTAAAATTACTAACACTAAAACTGAAATAAAAATAAATGAAAGCTAAATAGAAATATAAAAGATATAAAAACGTATTGTTTTGAATAATTGAAATAAAGCTAAGATAACATAAATAAAAACCTAAACATATAAATAAATCAAAGTACTAAAATTATTAAAAGTAAAATGGAAATAAAAATAAATTAAAGCTAAATAAAATGTATAAAATGAATAAAAATGAAAAGCACATTGTTTTGGATAACTGATATAAAATAGAATAGAATAAAGTAAAATAAAAATAAAATATGATATAAAAGATGACAAAAATATTAGATGAAAAACCTAAACATAAATAAGTTGAAGTACTAAAATTAAAACTGAAATAAAAATAAATTAAAGCTAAACAGAAATAAAAAAAATGAAAAATCGCATTGTTTGAAAGAAAGAAAGAAAAGAAAGCAGAAACAAAATTTAAATATAAATATTAGATGAAAAATGTAAACAAAAACAAGAAGTACTAACATTTAAAAAAAACTGAAATGAAAAAACTAAATAGAAATATTTCAAAAAAAGAATAAAAAAGAAAAAGTGCATTGTTTTTGGATATTTGAAATGAAGCTGAAATAAATTAAAATTTAAATATTAGATGAAAAAGTATAAATAAATATAAATTAAAACTAAGTAGAAATATAAAAAAGAATAAAACATTAGAAAAAAGAGCATTCTTTTTTGTTGACTGATATAAAGCTGAAAAATAATATAAAACAAAATATTAAACATAAATATTAAATGAAAGACTTATAATTCAGTTCAAGTAATAAAACTACAATCTCTACATTTGTAACTTGAGGGGGAAGCGCATTAAATGAGAAGATTGAATTTGCTTAAATTTGAGATTCACATTTTCCGGAGCATACAGAAAGCTATTTAACAGCCTCTTTAGGGATAAGTAAAGATATTGAACCAAATCAAATGAGCCGTGTTCTAAGTTTACACCGCATTTTCCCTCTAATTTGTGCTAAAAATGGTATAATGCACAGCTTTTTTTCAGTACGGTGCACATTATTTCATAAAATGCATCATTAGTCCGGCTGGTTTTTCCAAAACACTCTTTACTGAACAAGTTCAATATGGCAGCAGCGTCTGTCTGCTGATCTGCAATCTTTCTTGCTGCAATCTGCATATTTTGCATGAGTGGTAATAATCAGGCGGCTCGTTATCTGCTCATTTTTTATTTGAAGTCACTACAGCCTCCATATCGTGTGCCGGATCAAGTGCACATTAATTACTGACACTTGGACAAATTACATCACTGGTTTTTCTGTTGAGACTTTGCCTTCCTAAACTGCAGTCCCATGGTTCAGACATCATGTTTCCCTGTATTAATCTGATTAATAATTCATTCATGACTGGAGCTCACGCTGTCACTCTGTGGCTACTCTCACCACTTGACCAATATATGGGTCAATTTCACGAAGAAATGCCAGGTTAATATTTCACCCCATAAACAACAGAAAAAAATATATATGTATTTGATTTAAAACACCATTTCCATTAAGATTTTTTTGCATTGCATATTCACTCTCAAAATTTCATTACTGCAATGCAATAATAATAATAATACTAATAAAATATGAATAATAAAAACATTCTGTAATATTGTAATATTTTCTGGAAAGAAAATAACCTTTTCTTTAAACAATCTTTTAAAATTAAAACCAGCTCAACTTAAATTCATTAAATTAAAGGCACAAATGATGTAAACTTGAAAATATACTTAGCTATTTTAGAAAAATACATATTTTCCACATCTGATTTTGTTGCATTACAGTAATGAGAATTTGTGAGGGTTAATACTATAATATTATAAATTAAATTGTTCTAATATTATATAATTGATGTAGTTTTGTAGTACTGAATGTTAATTGTACATTGCAATATATATACACACATTTTATATATATATATAAAATCATATTTATAGAATATTGTAATGTATTATTATTGCATTACATTAACGAGAATTTTCCTAGTTAACAATGTGCTTAATTTTCATTAAGATTATATATATATATATATATAATTATTTTATTGCTATTATTATTAACATTATTATTATATTCAATATTGAATTACAGTAATGAGAATTTGTGTAGTCTGTAGCAATGACTGTGCTTAATTTTCATAAAAATATCACAAATTGGAATATATTTACACACATTTTTTTTGTTTTAATGTTGGGTGAAATATTTTCTGATCATTTCTCGACTGTTTTCATGAGATTTACCAATAACCCATAAACTACAGTTACTTAGTATATTGTTCTGTAATTCACTAAAAAAAAACATTTTTCATTTAGTTTTATATCTCATATGCCAATCCATAATCCATGCATTACAAATGAGCATGTAAAGGGCCGGTCTATTTAAACATCATTAGTGTGATGGAGTGTCTTCATTTGACCTTGCTGAGGCTGTTCAACTCAATAGCAGCATCATTACGATGACCAGAATCATCTGTAAAATTATACGTATTATCATCATTTTGCAGTGACATGCTTGGGCAAACTACCACTTTATATTACGACAGCAGATAGCCGAGCACTGAGATCATTTAACATCACCTGCATAGGAATAAAAACTCAAACCAAACAACGTGCCGCTTCTGGAGTGCTGCTCAAACACACTGCATTATGGGTCGGTCAAGCATGTTTAAGAGGGCAGATCAATTGAAATGGCATTGTGTGACTGCCGCTGGCGACCCGATCACTACAACAGCTTTTCTGACACGCTGTGTAATGAAGTCATCAGGAACTCTGGGTCAATGAGCTCCTTCCTCAAAAGCTTTTAAACAGAACTTGGTTTTTGAGCATCTTTACAGCTAGAGCTGCGTAATAACTCATATCTGATTGATGTTGCAATTTATGCCATTGCTTTCCAGTTTTTGTGCAATATGCATTAAACGGATGCTCAATGTATAATACAATGTTGTTCTCGTTAACTAAAACTAAAACTATTAAAAATAGTTTTTGTTTATTGAAATAGCCTAAAATTTAAATAAAAAGCAGAATAAAATTAATGAAAATAAATACTAGAATGACATACACTTGCAAATGTTTTAATTTGCTATTTTTGCATTGCTATTTAAATTTTTAAATAATATATGTTTTTATATTACAATAATGAGACTTTGGAGGGTAAATATAAATGTCATGAAAATAATGCAGATTCTGATCTGACTGGAGTTGCAGTTTGTGAAATTGCTTTCCAGTTTTTTGTGGAATATGCAATAAATAATTAATAAAAATTAGATAAAAACTTAGAAATGTTAAAATCTGAAATGTTACTTTGGCAACTGTAATAAAAAAAGTTTAATTTGAAGTATTAAAATTACTAAAACTGAAATAAAAATAAAAGTGAAGCTAAATAAAAATGTAATTTAAAAAAAATAAATAAATAAATAAAAATGAGAGCATGGAATTAGTTAATTTGAAATAAAACTCAATTTATAAAATACAAATACAAATATGAATATTAGATGCAAAACATAAACTTATAAACAAGTTAATGAATTAAAATGACTTGCATTAAAACTGAAAATTAAATCTAAATAGAAATATTTTACAAAATAAAAATCACAAAAGTGCATTGTTTTTGCTAATTTAAAATAAAATGTAATAAAAATATATAAATATACATGAGATCAAATAAGTTGTACAAAGTACTAAAAAATAAAAAACAAAACTAAAAAAATTATTAAATTACTCAAACTAAAATTAAATTGAAAACTTAAAATATAAAAATAAAATTAAGTTCAAAATATGATGTTATAGTATAACACATATAACATAATATTATACTATTACACTATATGAATAGCACTAAAACACAACACGAGAGACAGGTGTTTGTCAGTGTAGGACGAGCGCAGCACCTGTGCACACGCTGTTTGAATGCCACGGCCACAACACAAAGACATTCACACTGACCACGGGGTAAACAGCACTCGTTGAGCCTGTGATCTCTGAGAATGACTCACGCGAGCGGGGCCAAACATGCCTGCGCTCCACCCAGCTGTGGTTTCACCCATTTACAAACCCAACCTCTGCCTACATCCACATCCACGGACTGAAACTCAAACACTAGGGCTGGGATCCATACTGATTTCCCAGCTCAGTTCCATTTGTTGCTGAATTGAACTATACTGGCTGCGATGTAGGTTTCTGATTCACTACAAAGAACCAATTTGAAAAAGTCACATGTGTATATGAATTAGACTACACTGTTTGTGCCGTATGTGTCTGATTCACTCAAAAAGACTGATTTAAAAGAATCATTTGTTCGTGAATTGGACTACATTGGTTGTGAATTTAACCACATTGGTTGGTTGTACATTGGCATGTTTTTGATTCACTATAAACTTATTTAAAAGGTAAATTGGACTACACTGGTTTGCATTGTATGTTTCTGACTCACTAAAAAGAACCAATTTAGAAAAGTCATTTATTCATGAATTGAACTACAGAGTCACTCTTTATGTTATTGCGTGCATCAATGCAGGTGTTTTCTTCGCATCTTTTATGATAAACATCCTTATAAACAATTTTATCAAATTCAACTGTAGATCTAATTTTGACAGAGAAACAATATGACTACATAACTGCAGATTCAAAAGTGGGCGGAGCTCATTTGGAGCAATCTCCTGGTCGCCATACTCTGATTAGTGGAGATTACTTTGCAGAATCGTGGGTAATGTAGTTTTTTTCCTAGGAATTCCGCCTTGGCAAAACATGCTCTCCATTTTTTATGTTTATTGCAATATATATATACAATATATATACAAATATTTATGTAGTCTGAGAGAAGATTGGCTCGATTATGTCATTCGCAGTGCTTTATTGGAGTGATTTCTTTGCAGAATCATGGGAAATGTAGTTTGAATTCGACTGTGAAACAGTTATTTTAAAATTAAATTTAATAATGCAGGCTGATGGCTTCAACTAAAGCATAAACCATCTATTAACAACCTCGTAGCTCACCGTAGGTCAAGATTTACCATTACAAATAAACTCCTCTATGGAGAAAATGAATGGGATGTTCTGGAACCTGAGTTTTGAAATCTATAAACATGCAAAATGATAGACAGGCATTGAGCATTTCTGATTGGATATGTTTTCTGATTGGTTCCAAAAAAAAATTGCTGTTAACAAATCCTGGTTTGTCACAGGGATGGGTGTGATTTTTCATTATGCCCTTTTCAGATACATACATACATCTGACCTGGAGCACAAAACCAGTCTTAAGTCGCTGGGGTATATTTGTAGCAATAACCAACAATACATTGTACGGGTCAAAATTATCCATTTTTCTTTTATGCCAAACATTCTTAGGATATTAAGTAAAGATCATGTTCCATGAAGATATTTTGTAAATGTCCTACCGTAAATATATCAAAACTTAATTTTTGATTAGTAATATGCATTGCTAAAAACTTCATTTCGAAAACGCCATTTTCTCAATATTTAGATTTTTTTGCACCCTCAGATTTCTGATTTTCAAATAGTTTAATCTCTGACAAATATTGTCATATAATAACAAACCATACATCAATGGAAAATGTATTCAGCTTTCAGATGATGTATAAATCTCAATTTTAAAAATTTGACCCTTATGACTGGTTTTATGGTCCAGGGACACAATATGAATTTACATATATATATATATATATATACAATAGCGGCCACGCAGAGGGTCCCTGACCATCCCTGTGCATCTGTTTCATGGCCAATGCTTTGTTTGATAAACACAGGGTGGTTTCCAATAAAAATGACACTTCACATTCCCACATGGATCGCTGACTTCCTCAACACTAAGCATGAATAATTAAATCCCACAAGACTCGCGGACAAGGACGACGCCGGAGAACGCATCGCGGCTCGCGTGCCGCAGGTGTCTGCATCCCCTTCATGACATTTTGCTTAAAATAGGATTCTGCGCGTCCTCGCATTGCATCGCATCTCCCCGCCGTGCGCGCGCCTCGGGGGGATGCGTTCGCTAGGTGGGTTCCGCGTCTTCACGGAGGAACGACAGAAAATCAACGGAGCTCCAGAACACCGGCTTATGGGTGTGGAGGGTGTCAAACTAAAGAGATGTACATCAATACATAAACACACATCATATTTAAGTGATGCAAATGATGCCGCCGATGCTCGTGTAACCGGGTGACCGTCGCTCGGCACGGAAGCCTTGCGCATTTCTAATAAATCAGCGCAATTCATTTCACACGCGTCGTGTTTACCTCTCAGCCATGGCGCCTCTCGTTCCCGCTTCAACACGCAGTGAAAGTAATCCACAGCACGCCAGTCATGGTGATGGAGGCTCCGCCGCCGCCGCAGTCAACGCGAGTGAACGAGGATCCGGAGCACGCGCTGTCCGCCCGCGTCTCCGTCACCACCGACAACCTGACGTCATCTTGCGCCTCTCGCGGGCTGAAAAAGAGCAGGTTACCATGGCAACTCGAGCACGCCGGCGCGCGCTGTGTGGCATCCTGCAAAATACAGAGACAATCCTGAGAGTGCATCTATCTATCTATCTATCTATCTATCTATCTATCTATCTATCTATCTATCTATCTATCTATCTATCTATCTATCTATCTATCTATCTATCTATCTATCTATGTCTGTCTATCTATCAATCTATGTCTGTCTGTCTATCTATGTCTGTCTCTCTGCCTATCTATCTATCTATCTATCTATCTATCTATCTATCTATCTATCTATCTATCTATCTATGTCTGTCTCTCTGCCTATCTATCTATCTATCTATCTATCTATCTATCTATCTATCTATCTATCTACCTACCTACCTACCTACCTACCTACCTACCTATTTATCTATCTATCTATCTATCTATCTATCTATCTATCTATCTATCTATCTATCTATCTATCTATCTATCTATCTATCTATCTATCTATCTATCTATCTATCTATGTCTGTCTATCTATCTATCTATGTCTATCTATCTATCTATCTATGTCTGTCTGTCTATCTATGTCTGTCTCTCTGCCTATCTATCTATCTATCTATCTATCTATCTATCTATCTATCTCTATCTATCTATCTATTCATCTATCTATCTATCTATCTATCTATCTATGTCTGTCTCTCTGCCTATCTATCTACCTACCTGTCTATCTATCTATCTATCTATCTATCTATCTATCTATCTATCTATCTATCTATCTATCTATCTACCTACCTGTCTATATATCTATCTATCTGTCTGTCTGTCTGTCTATCCATCTATAAATGTCTAAATGGCATTGTGTTAAATAAATTATTAAAGCAAGTGCATTTTTAATGCAATATTTATGTATTATAATTATATTAAACATTAATGCAAGTGGCATTGTTTTAAAGGAAGATAGCAAACAATAAAAAGGTGTAACCCGCATTAAATTATGATTTAAATGAGTACACACAATACATAACTGCAATAATTCATGATATTATAATATAAACGATAATAAATCACATTTCATAGTTCATAAATAAGTTAAAACAAGAGATTATAGGGAAATTAAAAATATATACAAAAATAAAAAAAATGGTAAAGCAACAAATTCAGCCTAATAAAAACAATAACTTTACAGTATTCATATTGCATTATTCCATTATATTTTAATAATGTACATACATCCGTTCAACTTTTTCACTAATGCATTTTTAAATTAAACTTTGATTTTTTTTTTTTTTTTATATATAATTTAGTTTAATTAATGTCTTTCTCTTTTGTGCTTATTACGCTAATGTAAATCACATTATCATTGTGCATGAAATAATCTCGCAGTTCCGAATTAAATACAATACAGCGCCATCTAGTGTCCACTTCAAATACAAACAAATGCGCCACTGCTGTTTTCATAATAACGTGACCCCCTTTCTAACAAAATATACACTTTACGGTGTTTAACAGAGCTCATAATCAAAATACACTAATAAAACCCATAACACTTACACGTTTAACCCTGTTTACACTAGAATCACGGCGTTTCGATCTCAGTAAAGCGGAACTGATGCGCGTCGTTTTTGTTTCCCCCGGATACAGAGAGCGCTGGACCTACAAAACATAAACATAACAGACTTTACATTGCTGGACAGATTTCCACCACCATGCTTGTTTATTACACTGGGGTTCTGCTGTAACAGAAGCAGCTATGAGGTTCGCTAACAGGCTGTTTAGCAGTGAATGGAGGAGGTTGTTGAGCAGGGATGTGTCCTCATACACACAAGGACAGAGTCCAGAGGCGAGAATCAGAGAGTATTTCTACTATATCGACCATCAAGGACAGGTACACCACTGAGAAGATGCTATAATGTTGTTTAATTTATGTCATGCCCATAATCATGATTTATTTCTCTCTTTTTAAGCTGTTTCTGGATGACACCAAGGTGAAGAACTTTGTCACCTGTTTCAAAGGTATTTCTTTGTGTAATTTGTTGTGTAATGGTCTTATGGAATATGAATATGTCATGTGGTCTCTATTACATTAATATAAACCTCTTTAGCCTGGCTTCTTACACAGTGGCTTATGTACAGTACAATAATCCTATTTTCTTCTTCTTTCTCTTATAAAGAAGTACTGTGACTGTAACATGGTATGATGATGATGATGATAATGTCACAGTACTGTATGGTTACTGTATTCATAACCCATGGCAAGGTTTCAAAAATGGTGGTTTGTGAGATGAAAAGCTAATAATTAAAAACAATTGATTTATAATAAAGAAATTAAAATGAATTATTCGAAAATAAAACATGCATGATTTCCAACTTTTACAGCATTTCGCTAGTTTTTACCAAAAATAAAAGCTTCAGAACTTAAATGTTTGAAAATAATTTATGACATAAATATTAGTATTATAAATTGTGTTATTCAAATTTAAAATATTAATTTACATTTGTGATTTTCAAGTTATACTTCTGGTAATTTAAAAAAAATTAAAACAATAATACTAACAATAGCATTATTAGCATCATTAATAATATGAGAACTGTGAATGTGAATTTGTTGTTAAAATATTGAAATATAAGGTCAGTGTTAGTTTAATATCATTGACACAAGATCTGAGGTTTTTATTAATTTTTTAAACAGTTTTAAATTTGAAATAAAAAAGAACAATATTTAAATTTTAAAGTTAAAGTTGTAGTAATTTTGTCTTATTATACATTTTTATTTCAGTTTTATTTATTTTAGTACATCAGCTGGCTGAAAAAAAAACCTTTTTTTATATTTTATTTTATTTCAGCTAAAGTTTATTTTATTTCAAGTAACAAAATGGTTTTGTTTTTTTTATTATTGTTTTAGTTTTAGTTTTAGTAAACTGCAATAACCCAGCTTCAAGTAAATATTTTACATCTGAGGGTTTGGCTAACAAAAAAGAAAAAGTTTATAAACCGCCATTATTTACATAATGTTTGAAATGCACTAAATTGTGGATTTTTTCCCATTCATTTTCTCACTAGGCATTGCTAAATAGCATTAGGCATTATTAAATAAAGAGTTTGAACCAAATCAACCAGCTCTAAGATTAACTGGCACCATTAGGCTACAATATATACAATTTATGGTATTTTATAACTCCAAAAACGTATTGCTTATTGTCTTTGTCTCTGATAGACCAGCACTTCTTAGTGTTCTTCTTCAACCGTCTGAAGGTCAACCAGAGCGGCCGATATGAACAGGACTTCCCCTTCCTCTCGCTCTGCGGGCGCGAGCGTAACTTCCTGCGCTGTGATGACCGGCCTGTTGTTTTCACACACCTGTTATCGGAGGCGGGGCATGAGGAGCGTCTGTCATACTGTGGAGGCGGAGCCAAACTGACCATCCCGTTCTGCCCAGAATCTCTCTTCATGCACCCAGTCAGCGGTAGAGTGTACCATCCCGGACCGGAGCGGGGTGGAGGTGTGGGGTTAGTAAGGTCGGCGCTGGCCATTGAGCTGAGCGCTCACTTTGAGTATGCCATGGGTCAGGAGAGCACGGGACAGCCCACTCATTTCATATGGGCGGGGCATCGACACACTCTAACCAATGAGCTGGCCAAACATTTTCCTGTTCAAACTGATGAATGTGTTAAGCTAGAGTGATTCAGTCAACCTACAAATAGATTATCATCATTAAAATCCTGCTGAAATTAATGTATATTCATGTATAATGTATATTCTGAACATACTGCTGAAATAAATGTATATATTGGGTCTTATTATGGCTTGTCTGATTACTTTTAAAAATAATTTACTCACCCTCGTTTCTTCCCAAGTCCATAGGCCTACTATGTTCTTCTTCAGAGAACAAACAGATGTTAAGCAGAATGTCCTCTCTTAAATACGGCAGTATTTAAAATATAGTGAATTAAGCTACAAACTTGATCATAATGCACAATGTTTCCATCTAACATGTATTTTGAGGTGCTGCTCGTCATTTAATGGAGTGTTTCACTAGTTAGCAGTAAACCGGTTACCTCACCTAAACAGTGTTGGTGATTTTATTTGTAAAAATCATACCTTTTTGCTTATTTAAGTGAATGTCATAAAACTAGCGAGCAAAGCCAGTAGTACTAGTAGTACTGACAGTGTTGAAGGCACTGGCTGAAGACGAGAAAACTGGAGGAACAGACAAACTAATTCAATTGAGAGAGTCATTTACGCTCGAACCGCTCCGGGTGATTCAATCATTCAATTCAAGCGAGTCGCAAAAAAACTGATCAAAAGAGACATTCATTTTTGAGTTTCGACACGGCTTGTAATGATTTGAAAAAGTATGCGTAGTGAGGGGTGAAATGGAGCTTTTTGAAACTCCAAATAAGTTAAACCATTGTGTTGCAAAATGATTCGCTGTTTCAAAGCACTCCAATCAGATCGCAAATCTCTTGATTCAGATCGGGACTTCACATCGTGTGTCGCGAATCATTTGATTCAGATCGGCACTTCAAAGCATGTATCGCAAATCATTTGATTTAGATCGGAACTGCGCAAATCATTAGAACTTCGCAAATCATTTGATTTACATCGGAACTTCGCAAATCATTTGATTTATATTGAAACTTCGCAAATCATTTGATTTAGTTCGTAACTTCGCAAATCATTTGATTTACATCGGAACTTCGCAAATCATTTGATTTAGTTCGGAACTTCGCAAATCATTTGATTTACATCGGAACTTCGCAAATCATCGGAACTTCGCAAATCATTTGATTTACATCGGAACTTCGCAAATCATCGGAACTTCACAAATCATTTTATTTACATCGGAACCGCAAATCATCGAACTTCGCAAATCATTTGATTTACATCGAACTTCGCAAATCATCGGAACTTCACAAATCATTTGATTTACATCGAACCGCAAATCATCGAACCGCAAATCATTTGATTTACATCGAACTTCGCAAATCATCGAACTTCACAAATCATTTGATTTACATCGAACTTCGCAAATCATCGGAACTTCACAAATCATTTTATTTACATCGGAACTTCGCAAATCATTTGATTTACATCGGAACTTCGCAAATCATCGGAACTTCACAAATCATTTGATTTACATCGGAACTTCGCAAATCATCGGAACTTCACAAATCATTTTATTTACATCGGAACTTCACAAATCATTTGATTTACATCGGAACTTCGCAAATCATCGGAACTTCACAAATCATTTGATTTAGATCGGAAATTCAGGGTTGTGGCTAGAAGGGATACAGCTATGGCCGGAAACCAACAATAAATTAGCGTAATTTTCTTGTCATAGCACTTGCATATTGCTCTTTAGTTGATTTTGATTGCTAGCATTATCCTCATTTGTAAATCGCTTTGGATAAAAGCGTCTGCTAAATGTAATGTAATTAATTACATTTTCTAGACATTCAATTTTGTTTTATTAACATCTACAACACCTACCCCTTACAATAATGCAAATACAGTAATTATTGATGTTCAGCTTGACAAAAATTACACTATATTGATGTGCACATGATAGCCGCACCTGTATCCCTTCTAGCCTTAACCAACTGCGGAGCAGGTTCGCAAATCATTTGATTCAGATCGGAACTTCGGAGCGGGTTCGTGAATCATTTAAATCAAATGATTGAAATATTTACTTAACTCAGGGTTCTTCTAGTAAATATTTTAGGTGATGGAAAAAAATAGATTATTTTATATATTATATTGTGGGAAAAAATATATTTCAATGTTTTTGCGTTCAAAACTTTTGCGTTTGCTCGAGAAACTGCCTTCGCTCGCAAAACTACTCAATATACAGTGGAGAAAAAAATTATTTGATCCCCTGCTGATTTTGTACGTTTGCCCACTGACAAAGAAATGATCAGTCAATAATTTTAAAACGGTAGGTTTATTTGAACAGTGAGAGACAGAATAACAACAAAAAATCCAGAAAAATGCATTTCAAAAAAGTTATAAATTAGTATAATAATATTTGATCCCTTCGCAAAACATGACTTAGTACTTGGTGGCAAAACCCTTGTTGGCAATCACAGAGGTCAGACGTTTCTTGTAGTTGGCCATCAGGTTTGCACACATCTCAGAAGGGATTTCGTCCCACTCCTCTTTGCAGATCGTCTCTAAGTCATTAAGGTTTTGAGGCTGACGTTTGGCAACTCAAACCTTCAGCTCCCTCCACTGAAGTTCTATGGGATTAAGGTCTGGAGGAGGCTGGCTAGGCCACTCCAGGACCTTAATGTGCTTCTTCTTGAGCCACTTCTTTGTTGCCTTGGCCGTGTGTTTTGGGTTATTATCATGCTGGAATACCCATCCACGACCCATTTTCAATGCCCTGGCTGGCTTCAATGCCCTGGCCCCATCCATGTATTTCAGTCCTTCACGGCGTAGTGTGTTACCAATTGTTTTCTTGGTGACTATGGTCCCAGCTGCCTTGAGATCATTGACAAGATCCTCCCGTGTAGTTCTGGGCTGATTCCTCACCGTTCTCATTATCATTGAAACTCCACGAGGTGAGATCTTGCATGGAGCCCCAGTCTGAGGGAGATTCACAGTTATTTTGTGTTTCTTCCATTTGTGAATAATCGCACCTACTGTTGTCACCTTCTCACCAAGCTGCTTGGCGATGGTCTTGTAGCCCATTCCAGCCTTGTGTAGGTCTACAATCTTGTCCCTGACATCCTTGGACAGCTCTTTGGTCTTGGCCACGGTGGAGAGTTTGAAATCTGATTGATTGGTTGCTTCTGTGGACAGGTGTCTTTTATACAGGTAACAAGCTGAGACTCCCTTTAAGAGAGTGCTTCTAATCTCAGCTCCTTACCTGTATAAAAGACACCTGGGAGCCAGAAATCTTGCTGATTGATAGGGGATCAAATACTTACTTGACTCAATTTCAATTTATAACTTTTTTGAAATGCGTTTTTCTGGATTTCTTTGGTTGTTATTCTGTCTCTCACTGTTCAAATAAACCTACCATTAAAATTATAGACTGATCATTTCTTTGTCAGTGGGCAAATGTACAAAATTAGCAGGGGATAAAATATTTTTTTCCCCCACTGTATAATAGGCTACTATTGCGAAAGAACGAAAACTTGACAGCGAACGATAAGTTTCTCGGGGGACTGTAAACACTTTTTCAGTAGAACCAAAACGATTTGAGAGCAAATACAAAGATATCGGAAGAACACAAAATTGCCAGCAATTAAGGAAATGCAAGAGAACACAAAAACATTTTTTTTTTTTTTTTAATTGAATCTCATTTTATCAAATCTTCACGTTTCTTTACCTATTGGCTTCGTTTAACCAATATGTTTGGGACTTAATTTTATAAAACAAGGAAAGTTCAAAACAAGTATTCAAACAAAGTATTCAAACATTTGCCTTTTATAGTATAAATTTACTTTAGTTAAAGCTGCAGTCCGTAAATTTTGCCTCTTTGTCACCATCTCTGTTTGAAAACCTGGAATTGCAAGCTGCTTGTGGAGTTATCTAAACTGCGTGGGGTGTGCTCCGGCACGGCTCGCGGATGAATCTAATGTTTTGAGGTGTTTACTGTGCTTCGCAATCACAGATTCTTGCCTACGTCTTGGAATATATGACCCAAATAAGAATTTTCACCATATATTGCCATCTGAACAAGTAACAAGTCTGCCACGTTTGTTCTGACCAACTGAGGAAAAAAGCATTACGATAAATCGCGCTACCAATGGTGATTAAATCTAACGATTGGTTAGCTCATATCACATCAAACTGTGCAAATTATTATCATTGTTATACTTTGTTCTCAAATTACCGATGTTAACAACATCAGCATTGCGTGACTATGAGTATAGTGTGTATTAGCGTGTAGATTTCAATTTCTGTACAGTCTAATCTAATCGTCATGCCATTCAAATTTCATATTAAGAAATTCTTTTAACCCAAAAAGTAAACTATGCTCCCTTCGAACTGGTTCTCTTTAAAATACAAATCTTGTGTAATCCCAGGCTATCTGTAATCAGAAGCACATTTAAAACTGGAATATAATTTAATTTCATTCACATGTGTTTCATAAACACATAATCCTTTCAGGATTACAATCTGACATCAAAATGATACATTTAATTATTCTAGCTGCTGTGAGAAAAGGCTATAAAGGATCCGCCACCTGCAGTACAAGCCTAGTAGCCGGGACAACTTCTTTATGTTTACAGACCTGACCTAATGACGCAGCACCATGCTCGAATTTCCCGCGAAAACATACAAGTACCACTCAAAACATTATTATAAGCTAACCGTTGTGAATCGTAAAGTAAGGCGATAGTTTTGAACACTGGCTGGTTATGTACTTGCTTAAATATTGATTTCGGATCAGTTTTAACTAAAAAAAAGTTAGGGACTGCAGCTTTAATGAATACTTAGGCAGTGTTACAGTTCCTTGCGTGCAAATAAATTTTAATGCTTTACAGTCTGAGGAGCTGTTAATGTCTTGATATTATCAGCAAGGTCATATAGTCAGAGTGTTAAACCTCTTACCAGTTTACAAACACAGTGATTGAAGAACGCATGAGAGTAGTAGGGCGGAGACTGAATACTAGCACGAGTCATGTAACTGTGTAAAGGGTCACCCGGTTACACGTGAGCATGGTGGGACAAGAGAGGCACTGAAGGAAACTTAACAGGGAACAACAACCTGATGAACTGAACTGGAAAATGGCGACATGTGGGGGCAATGAACCGCGCTCCGTGCTCACCCGGGTTCCGCCGTTACTCACGGATCTGTACCAGTTCACCATGGCGTACGCGTACTGGCGCGCGGGCAGACACAACGAGCCGGCCGTGTTCGAACTGTTTTTCCGCGATAACCCGTTCGGTGGAGGCTTCTCGCTCTTTGCGGGTCTCAGCGACTGTTTGTTGTTCCTGCAGAACTTCACTTTCTCAGATGACGGTGAGTGTGTGCACTTTGTACTTGTGACATAACTTTAGTAACTCGCCTACTAAGAATGTGTATATAGCATTTTTGGGCATGTGCTTCAAAACCTAGTATGCTGCCCAACTAGACAGCATTTGGTATATGTCTTAAAACCAACTGAACTGACACCCTAAAACAGCTTTTTGGAGCATGCATTTCAAAACCTAGTATGCTGTCTATGTAGACGGCTTTTGACAGCTGTCTCAAAACTTTGTGATCAGATTAAGCAGACTAAAGTTTTGGCCATGCATCACTTAATTTAGTCCAAGTGAGCACCCTATCTCAAAACCTAATATGCTGCCTACTAGACAGCATTTGTTAGGCACATCTTAAAACCAAGTAAGCTCCCCACCCAAGCATTTCTTTTGGTCATGCATCTCAAAACCTAGTATGCTTCCTAACTGGACACCATTTTTTTAAAGTCTTAAACCCTGGTGAACTGACCTAAACTTTTTTTTTTTTTTTTTTTTTTTTTTTTTTGTTTGGGGGGGGGTCATGCATCTCAAAAACCTAGTATGCTCCCTAACTGGACAGCATTTGTTGGTCATATGCCTTAAAACCAATTAATCGCTCTACAAACAGATTTTTTAGGCATGCATCTCAAACCTAGTATGCTACCAAACTAGAAACCAAGTGAGCACCCTACCTAAACAGCTTTTTTTGGTCATGCATCTCATCACCTAGTAGGCTGTCTAAATAGACAGCTTTTGACAGCTGTCTCAAAAACTCATAATCTGACCAACTAGACAGAACTTTTAGTCATGCATCACTAAACTTAGTATGCTGCCTAACTAGATCGCATTTGTCGGGCATATGTATTAAAACCAAGTGAGATCCCTACCCAAACAGCTTATTTGGTCATGCATCTCAACACCTTGTATGTTGTCCACATAGACAGCATTTTTGGTGATCTGACTGCGTAGACAGAATCCTGCCTAACTGACAACATTTTTGACCGTGTCTCAAAAGCACATGAGCTCTCTACTCGGACAGTATTTTGGGTTCACTTGTTTTGCAGCATATTTGGGCGCTTCTGTGATGCCAAGGTGCTGTCCAGTTAGGCTCACTAGGACACCGTTTTCTAGTTAGACTTTATGACAGAAATGTATGCATGCGTTAGTTAATGATTTAATGATCAACACACCCAAAAATGGTGCTTTTCCCGAAGCATTGGGAACTTTTAGTAACTCCCCACGCTTCAACTTCTCCCTGATGCTCTGCATGGTCAACTGTCACCTGTATGCTAATGCGTGCATATATGCGTTGCATTGCGTAGGCAATTTATAATATTTATAATATAATCAATATTTCATACAGTAGCCATGTGTGCTCTGTGCGTATATGGGCACAATAAAAGGAGAGAAGCTAAATGAGCCCGAGTCCAATGCGAGCCCCCCAAAAAAATGGTCAGAGCTCAGCCCGAATGGACTCAGCGTGTCGGGACCCGAAGGGCTTGCAGACCTCTAGTCTGATGCCGTTATCTGTCAGTAGTTGCATGTTGTAACCAGTTTTGTGGGTAACGCATTACAAGTAACGTGAGTTACGGAATCACATTACTTTTTTCAAGTAATTAGTAAAGTAACGCATTACTTTTTAATTTACAAGAAAATATCTAAGTTACATTTTCAAATAAGTAACTTCAGTTTTTTTTTTTTTTTCCCATTTATTGATTGACAGCTCTCCTGTCCCAATGTTGAGAGAAATCGGGAGTAAGATCTTACTGTTGTTCTAGAATAAATGTGAACATGCATTAATTAATCTCACTTGCAATAAAACAGATTCAGTATTCCTCAAAATGAATACGTCAAATGCAACTCAGAATATTATACAAACTGGCAATAATTAAATATTAAATAACACAAATATCCTTTATGTATTTAATCCCATTTTATTAACCAATGTCTTTGCTACTGACCTTTGATGATCCAATTCTACCATACTACTAAGTAAAAATTACTTCTTTTTTTTAAATAAAAATTGTGCTCCTTTTTTTTATTTTTTATTGCTGAAGTGTTCTTCTGCGTTCTACTGTACAGACGTGAATTTATTTTTCCTTCAGCCTGAGGCTTATTCATTTCACTTTTGGTGTGAAAGGGCTTTTAGGTTTGCAAAAAATTTAAATTTTTGTATTAAAATCAAACAAGCGAGCTCTGCCCAGATTTAAAAAGTAACGCTAATGTAATGCATTACTTTCCATAAAAGGTAACTAAGTAACGTAATTAGTTACTTTTTGAGGGAGTAATGCAATATTGTAATTTAAAAGTAACTTTCCCCAACACTGGTTGTAACATGATGCATGCAAAGTCCATGGAAGTAGTTTCTACTCTGTTTCTGTCCTGTGCATCCGGCAGATTGTGTCTGTATTATTTACCAAGCTCTTCATCATCTTGTGTGTTTCAGATGTGGAGTATCTGCGCTCCGTCCTCCCCGCAGGCACAGACGCTGCGTTCTTCTCGTATCTGAAGGAGCTGGACTGTTCGTCTGTGTCTGTGTCAGCGGTACCTGAGGGATCCGTGGTCTTCGCTCGAGTATGTGAGCGATTCCATAGTCAGCTGTAATCTGATCTGCTGCTGCCAGAGCTCCAGTGTTCACAGTGTTGTTTGTGTTTGCAGGTTCCTCTGCTGGAAGTGTCTGGACCGCTGGCCGTGGTTCAGCTGCTGGAGACCAGTCTGCTCTGCCTAGTCAACTACGCCAGGTAAATACAGCATTCTGTTAAATCACATGCATTCATTAGTTTCTTG
Organism: Onychostoma macrolepis; assembly: GCF_012432095.1. Classification (NCBI taxonomy): domain Eukaryota; kingdom Metazoa; phylum Chordata; class Actinopteri; order Cypriniformes; family Cyprinidae; genus Onychostoma; species Onychostoma macrolepis. The sequence continues at coordinate 30,302,767 of NC_081174.1, read as the reverse complement.
GATGCAGTGGTGCCTTTAGAAACCAATTATATGACAGTGTGCTGGTTTAAAATCACCTGGCAACATGAACAGGGTAAAAATTAGCCTTGAAATGTTACATTTTTGCAAAAGGAAGTGCTTAATGTTCAAATCAATGTTATTCATCCACCTCAGGAGGATGTCAAACTTAATATTTATATGATTTAGAACCAAGAATTGTGTGATTACTAGCAATAAAAAGACTGATAGAAGTAAAGCTGATAGAAGTATAACAGAATCAGTGTTATTTTAGTATAATTGAGATACTATTATAGTTTTTAAAATATAAAATAAAATTTGAATTAATTTTGTTGTATTTTCTGGTTTGAATTTAATTTTAGTTAGTTAATTTAGTTGAATGTAATTTTGTTGTCATTTTAGTTAATGTTTTTTAATGTCTATGTTAATTTGTTTTATTTTTTAGCAAGGTTAGTTAAATGAACATGAGAAATGTTAAAATGAATTAAATTTAAAAGGTTTTTTAAAGATAATATTTAATTTAAAACACTAGCTTGCTCTATTGTTTTAATTTTATTTATTGTATAATTTTAAAAAACCCTTGCTACGTGTACTGCGTTAAGCTAACTGAGACTTCTTATAGCACTTACTCATCATTTCTCGTTTGTTGAGTTTGATTGCTTCCATTGCGTCCTCATTTGTAAGTCACTTTGGATAAAAGTGTCTGCTAAATGACTAAATGTAAATGTAATTTATGTCAAGTATCAATTTTTTTTTATGGTTTTGGTTTTGCAGTTAACTATAATAACCCTGACCAGGATGGGTATATTTATTGTTGTTATTATTATTATTATTGGTATTATTTTTCTTATAATAACTTTGATAACAAGGCTGAATTATTGAGGTTGATGATTCCAGTCAACATCTCAATTTGTGTAGAGAAAATAAGATTATTTTCTTGTTTTCTCATCATGTTGTGTAACAAGCCCATTACTGCATGCTTATGTTTTGTTTTTGGTTATTTACATGTTTCTTATTTTATAAAGTAATTGAAACATCAATTCAACAGACTGTATCAAAATATCTAATAAGTTCTCACTCTAAAAATGTGATTTGTGATTTATTGTTTTAAAAAATGATTAGGACTCCAGAATCTGTAGTTTTTGTTGCAGCTGACCTCATAACGACTGTATGCTCATCAACTCTCTCTCCTCTCAGTCTGGTGTGTAGCAACGCTGCTCGTTTCCGTTTGGCTGCAGGTCCCAGGCGGAGATTAATGGAGATGGGGCTCAGAAGAGCTCAGGGTCCCGACGGAGGCCTGACCGCCTCACGATACACCTACATCGGTGGTGAGTGACCTGACGTTTACAGTGAATCTGGAACCACGGCTCCACTGAAGTCCTGCTATAGACAGTTATATAGACTATTCTATTTTAGTAAACATTGTGTGAACTTCTCCTGCTGATTGTTTTTCCAGGTTTTGATTTGACGAGTAATGCTCTCGCCGGCCGTCTGTTTGGTATTCCTGTGGCGGGAACCATGGCACACTCTTATGTCACTTCCTTTTCCTCTCTGGAGGAGGTGTGGCCACAGGTGAGCGTTTCACCGAATGAACACGAACAGTTCAGTGGTTTGTTCTGTTTGGAATCAATTTGCAATTTTTAAAAAATATTTATTTATTATATATATATATATATATATATACATACATACATACATACACACACACACACACACACACACACACACACACACACACTACTGTTAAAACTTTTGGGGTTGCTAATAAAATATCTAATGAATAATAATCTAGTGCTGTCAAATTGATAAATTGATTCATCGCGATTAATCACAGCCAGAGTTTGTGTTTACATAAAAATATATATACACAGTACACACATATATTATGTACTGTTTATGTTTATATGTATTTTGGATGCAATTAATCTTGATTATTTGCTTTGACAGCAATAATATATACATATAAATATCTATACATATATAGATCAATTTTTTCCACAAACATACACCCCCCAAGAATATATGTTAAAAATATGTGAAAATTATCAGTATTTCAAGATGAGATAGACAATATAGCTAAAAATTTTGATATTTTTCAATATTCTATACACACCAGTCAAAAGTTTGGAATAATTAAGATTTTTTAAAATATTTTTGAAAGAAGTCTCTTCTGCTCATCAAGGCTGCATTTATTTGATCAAAAATACATTAACATTTTAAAAAAATATTTAAAACAGCTGTTTTCTATGTGAATATCTGTTAAAATGTAATTTATTTCTGTGATCAAATCTGTATTTTCAGCATCATTACTGCAGTCTTCAGTGTCACATGATCTTCAGAAATCATTCTAATATGCTGATTTGCTGCTCGAGAAACATTTCTGATTATTATCAATGTTGAAAACAGTTGTGCTGCCCAATATTTTTGTGGAAACTATGATGCATTTTATTTTTAAGGATACTTTTATGAATAGAAAGTTCAAAAGAACAGCATTTATTTGAAATCGCATTATAAATGTCTTTACTGACCTCAAACGATAAAGCGTGTGTGTTGATTTGTGATGGCAGACTCTGGTGCCCTGCGGCGGCGGCGGCGGCCCTATTGACTTCATCTGTCTGGTGAAGGGTTGGCTGGGTCGCGTCTGTCAGCTATTGGGGTCAAAGACGAGCCTCGTTCGGGAGGGAGAGCTGGCGGCCTTCCTGTCCTACGCCATCGCCTACCCTCAAAACTTCCTGCCCGTGATTGACAGCTACAGCGTCAGCTGGTAGACACGTGATCATTCAGTAGTGTTGTGTGGTGTGATGTGATGTTTTTGACTGATGTGTGTGTGTTTGTGCTGCAGCAGCGGTCTGCTGTGTTTCTGTGCCGTGGCTTTGGCTCTGTATGAGCTGCAGTACCGGCCGCTGGGAGTCCGGCTGGACAGCGGGGACCTCTGCAGGCAGTCGCTGGAAGTGCGGCGCGTCTTCAAAGAATGTAGCGAACAGTGAGACACTTCCTTCAGAACACCTCTAATAACACAACATTATTACACAGGCATTTTACCACTGCTCAGTGTTATTTTAGGTATCTTTAAATATTATTATAGCATTTTCATATTTTCAGTTTAATTAAAAAGGATATTATCCTGATTTGTTTGACTTAAAAAATAATAATAATAAATAACAATTTTAATAATAGAACTTTATTTTTAAATATAAAAGATGATGAAACATTTTATAAAAAATAAAAATACACTAGAAATATATTCATTTTAATTTGGGTTTAAGTAAAAATTGAAAAAAGGATGTTGTGCTGATCTGTGTGATTTAAAATAAATAAATAACTTAAAATAGAAATGTATTCTTATACTTTTTATTTTTATTTTATACTTTGTTTAAAACAAAACTATAAAAGTAGAATGTGTACTTTTATTATTTAATATTTATTTTGTTGTTGAAATAAGTTGAAGTAATTTTGTTATTTTTATTAGCTTTGTTTAATATTTCTATTTGGCCTTAAATCTTAATTCTGTTAGTTGCCGAAGCAACATTTCATTTAGGTTTACGTTTTTCATCTAATCCTTATATTTTATTTAATTTCAGCTTCATTTCAATTGCAGAAAATTATATTTAATAGGTTTAGTTTCAGTTTTTCCAGGGTTATTATCATTAACTAAAATTAAAACCATAGAAACATTTTTATTACATAAACATTAACTGAAATAAAGTAAAATATTTTCAGGTAGTTGCAAAGGCACTAATTATGATAATTACTATTATTAAATAAAGCTATAAATTAAAACTTAATAAAAACAATATAGAAATACTACACAAAACAAAATTGCAAAAACTCAAATTAAAATGAGAAAATATGAAAAAAAATCTATGACCTATAATATTATATCAATACTAAAATAGCATTGATTTTAACCCTAAGTGTTGCATGCAATCACTCAAATCTATTTTATTCTGTGTTTGTCTGTTCGCAGGTTCTCAGTTCCTCAGTTTGAGTCTCTCATCATCGTCGGCACGAACAGTATTTCAGAACAGAGTCTCGTTGAACTCAACAAGAAAGTAAGAGCTCTTCACATCACAGATACATTAAACACAGCAGTCAGACGTTCATCACCTGTTTGTCTGTGTCAGGATAATGAGATTGACGTGGTTGGAGTGGGGACTCATCTGGTCACATGCACGCGTCAGCCCTCTCTGGGGTGTGTATATAAGGTACAAAGAGTTTCCCCGCATTAAAATTCACACATCGTGCTTTAACGCATGCATGCTGATGGTTGTATTACTCACTCACTGTAGCTGATAGAGGTCAGAGGTCGTCCCCGAATGAAGATGAGTGAAGATCCAGAGAAAAGCACACTGCCGGGACGCAAGTCTGTCTACAGGCTTCTGGACGCAGACGGTCCGTATTTACCTGTTTATAATAACCCTTTTATTCATTTCTTTCTGCTTTTCTCATTATTTGTAATAAAAATTCAATCTTATAGCAAATACAGTATTCACAATATTTCAATGTGCATTTTATTTTGTGTTTCTTAAAGCATTTAAGATTAAATATATAATTATTTACATAAATGTATATATACTTTGTGTGTGAGTGTGCATACTGTATATTTATAGTATTTTTTTCAGCCTTTTTACAATATTCTATAATATTGTATGTATTATAAAAGGGCTGAAAAAGATCAATATCGATCAATCTAATTTTTCTAACTATATTGTCTTAAAATATTTATGTTTTAGTCATATATATATATATACACACACACAAACACAGAGCGAGAGTATTGTGAAAAAGGCAGAACAATATCAATATTTCAAGACAATATAGACAATATTTCTAGACTATAGATAGATAGAATATTGCAAAAACACTTATTTTTCTTATCTAGCCAAAGTAATGGGGAAACATCAGGGGATATGAGGAAATTTTTACATTTAAATCCATTGGTCTGAAAAACACATTAAAGTCACATTAAAAGTCACATTAAAGGCATTGCCATATCTATAGTAAACAGTATTTTTTCAGCTATATTCCTCAGCCCTATTTTAGACATGCCAAAACTATTATGCATTTCGTTTTTTTAAGTGGGGAAAAAAATAAAAAGAGCTTAGTGCACCTTTCACAGGATCCACGTTTGGCAGCACCATTAGCTGAATTGAGTTCATACGAACATCTGTTTGGCAGGTCATCCTCAGATGGATCTGATCTGTCTGTCAGAAGAAGCGGCTCCTAAAGCGGGCGTCTCCCTGACCTGCTTCCCTCTAGGACTGAACAAGACGCTTCAGACAGTCACACCGGCTCAAGTAACCAGTCTGCGTTTGGATGTCTTCACCTGTGGACAGGTAAACGCTGCCAATGCCTGTGCTGCCTTTGAACAAGTAGATATCATGAATGATTTTAATCAGTTTTAAAGAAATGGCTCACTTAAAAAATAAAAATGGTTGAACATTTACTGCCCATCAGGCCATCCAAGATGCAGATGAGTTTGTTTCTGCATCAGATTTGGAGAAATGTAGCATTGCATCACTTGTTCACCAGTGGATGCTCTGCAGTGAATGGGTGCCGTCAGAATGAGAGTCCAAACAGCTGATTAAAAACACCACATTAATGAAGACAAAAGCTGAATCAAATCCATCATTAAGATGTTTTAACATTAAACTTTTGCTTCTGGCTAAAATATGAGTCCATAATAAAGATATTAACTGATGGACTGGAGTGGTGTGGATTGTTTTTATCAGCTGTTTTGAGTCTCATTCTGACGGCACCCATTCACTGCAGAGCATCCATTGCTGAGACACTGATGCAGAGACACATTTCTACAAACCTGATGAAGAAACAAACTCATCTACATCTTGGATGATCTGAGGATGAGTAAATATGAATCAAATTTTAATTTTTGGGTGTACAATTTCTTTCAATTAAAGAGAGAGAATGTATATTTCATTGCCTTGTCATACACAGATCACATTCCCCCTAAACACTGCGTCAGAGAGTCGTGAGCGTGCACAGATTTCTCTACAAACGCTGCATCCGCATCACAAGAGACTACAAGAGCCGCACGATTACACCGTGAGTTCACGATATCAGTAACTGGAATACATGGCATCTGCAGATTGAAAGTGTGTTTCTTAACATTGTCTTAAAGGTGGCTTTATCAGAGCGGCTGCACTCCCTGGTGTCTGATATCACAAAAGGAAACAGTAAAGGCAGCAACTTCCTGCTGTCGAACTGAAGCCGAGCCGAAACACGGAGCCCAGACCAAAGTCAGAAACATCACATCTAACGGAAAAGATGCCTTAAAATCCTCTTTTCCCTTAAAAAAAATGTCGTCATAACAGATTCAGCAATGCTGCTTGTTGTGGTCCAATAGCATTAACAAGTTCTTTTGAATATGGTATTGGTTCATCTCATAATTAACTAGTAAAATAAGCAATGACGTAATGAAAATGATTATTCACTGTTCGTTTTACAACATAATAAAGATTTTATGTACAAAAGTGATTCATGAATGTGTTTTGACCTATAATCCTAATTGTAATGTGATCTACCTTGACGTATTTATTTATTTTTTTAATATTTAAAAAATAAAACAATTAGTAAAATGTGTAAATAAATAAATCTAGTAGGCTTTGATTTTAGTAAATAAATTAGTAAAAAGTAAACAGTATGGTTTTTTTTTCTTTTTTTTTTTAGTATATCAATTTGCATAGTAAATGTAATTTAAAAAGGTAACGGGCTATGTTTGTTGTTCACATGAGTGTTATTTATTTTATTGTTTTGTTTTATTAGTATTTTAAATGTCTAGTTATGTAACTGAAATAAAATAAAATGTAAAAAAAAAAAATTTTAGTTAGCTATAAAAACCCTGTAACGTTATCATATCGTAATGTGTGAACATTTAAAGTTTCATATCGAGTTAAACGGATAAATGTGTAACTACGGGTGCTTTGAAAGATTTCAAAAACAATTCGATGAATGTTAGTCTCTTCAGATAAACACAATCGCTTTGTCTTTCTCGTTTAGCGCACTCGCTGATGCCTCGGTGTTGTCAGGGGCAACAGTTATTTTTCCGCTCCAAATCGCCTTTATTCCCATCACCGTCACCTCATTGGACGTTTCCCCCGTCAATCCGTTATTTTTATCGAGCTGTGATTGGCTACCGCACGTGTCAGTCAAAAACAACGCGATTCTATTGGCTGAATCCCAAGGACGCGATGTGAGAGATCAGCTGTGGCTCGTGCGCGTACAGGCAACAAGTGGATTTACTGATTTCGAGTGAATTAGATTCTTTAAAGATCACATTATGGAGAGAAATAAATACGTTTAGACACATATATAGTTAAAGCCGTGTCCCGCGTGTATTAAAGAAGTGGAAAGGAGCCGTTAAAGTAGAGTTCGTGTTCCGATAGCAGCGTTTAACGGATTTACGGTTACGTCTGCGCAGTTTGATAACATGCGCGCGCTATTGTGAGTCCAGGTGTTTTATTACAGGTGTGTAGGACAGTAATAAAGGTGAGTTTATGATGTGTGACTCCGGATCAGATGAGGATATATCGGCTGAGGACGGAGGATCGACGGAGTCCGTCCGCAAGGTAACGTTAGGTGGACTTTCAGAGTTCTGGCTCCATGAACATTACTTAATATGTCACATGTTAATTTATTACTTATTGCTTAACATTAAAACCAGCAACGCAATAAGAAATAACAGGTTGAGGCACTTACCCAAAAGCACCATGGTATTACCATGGTCTTTTGGACATCGTAGCCTATTGCACCATAGCAACTGATTCAATATATTCACAAACTATGGTATTTACATGGTATTGTTAAGTATTAAAAGAATAACATGGTGATAGCATGTTTTTAGACGGATACCATGACATTCTTTGAAGTCCTTGCAATGAAATTAAGTAAAAATAAAAATAGTAACACATTAGTTAACATAAACAATACTTGCACAGAATTTATTAATTAATGTTAACGGTAAGTTCAACATTTACTAGCACAATACCAAAATCAAACTTTGTAACTTATCTGTTAACATTAGAAAATCGACTGAACATTTAACATGAAGGTTAATAAATGCTGTAAAATATGTTGTTAATTGCTAGTTCATGTTAGTTAATGGATTAACCAATGTCAACAAATGAGACCTTATTGTAAAGTGTTGCCTTAAAAATAATAATAATAATAATATATATATAATTTATTATTTTTGTATTTTATTTAGATTATATACATGTATTTTATTTGTTTTGTGTATATACACACACATTAAATATTTTATTTTTGTATTTTATTTATATTATATATGAATATGACAGAACAGAACAGAAGTGCAATGGTTATATTCAAATGCTGAGAGAGGCAGTGAGATTAAATTCAAAATATGCAAATTTCAGGTGATGACACCTGGTGTGTGTGTGTGTTTTAGGGATGTGACCCTCTCGTCTCAACCCAGCGCAGCAAGCTGCAGCAGCGGAGAGCTAAACTCAACCAGCAGATCAACAGAGAGCTTCGTCTGCGGAGCGGAGCTGAAAACCTTTACAGGTATCAGTATATCTGCTAATACCGAGGTGCATGTTTTTCATAACAACACACACTATGCCCAACACCCTGCCGGACCCAGAGCTAACAGGAAGTGACCCGTGACACGCCTCTCTGTTGATGTTGTGTTCTGGGTTGCGATGTGTATTTATTTAGCGGTGGGTGGTATGACCAGAATCTTCCGTTACAGTATGAGTTGCATGATAAATTGCAAACATTTCACCAGATATACTGCAATATAAATGGTGTAGCATAATGGCTATCAGTTGACATACTGTATTTATAGTTTTACACAATACATAATGTTAAAGTGACGTGTGGATCGTGTCTTTTTTCCAGGGCCAGCAGTAATCAGAAGGTGAAGGAGACTGTTGCATTAGAACTGAGTTTTGTGAACTCCAACCTTCAGCTTCTCAAAGAAGAACTAGAGGAACTGAACAGCAGTATGAACGTCTACCAGACAGAGAGGTTGGTTACAACTTTCTGGATCTGCACCTGGCTCTCTTTATTCAAGCATGGTTTACTTGGTTACCTGATAAGTTTCAGGATAACTTGGCAGTGAACTTGAAATGCCTGCTGCAGTATTCAGCCTTCCAGCGAGCAGAAGTTTGGTATCACACTTTGATAATAACTGGGTAAACTTGCTTGAAGGATAGAAAAATCACAGGTTTATCCTGAAACAAGCAATGAAATCATGTTGGATGAATGAAATTCTTCATTTTAGATCAGCATTTCCCAAATCAGAACATCAGGTTTGAAGCATGCAAAACACATTTGTAGTTTTGTTTAAAGAAATAGTTCACCCAAAAATTACAATTTGTTGAAAATTCACTCACTCTCAGGTCATCAAAGATGTAGATGAGTTTGTTTCTTCATCAGATTTGGAGAAATGCAGCATTGCATCAGTGTCTCAGCAATGGATGCTCTGCAGTGAATGGGTGCCGTCAGAATGACAGTCCAAACAGCTGATAAAAACATCACAATGTTAAAATGCCTTGATAGATTTGTTGTTGTTCAAACACACAGCTTTTGTCTTCTCAAGATGTTAGCTGATGGACTGGAGTGGTGTGGATTACTTGTGGATTGTTTTTATCAGCTGTTTGGACTCTCATTCTGACGGCACCCATTCACTGCAGAGCATCCATTGCTGAGACACTGATGCAATGCTGCATTTCTCCAAATCTGATGAAGAAACAAACTCATCTACATCAAATATATAATTCTAATATTCACCAACGGATCATCTTTTTGTCGCAGTGAGACAGTCAGTGTTCCCATGATTCCACTGGGGTTGAAAGAGACTAAAGAGATTGACATGGCAGTCCCTCTTCAGGTGAGATAAACGCAGATTTCATGTCAACTCATTCAGTGTTTAAATCTGTCTAGTAACATTTTTTCTCTGCTGTTTCATCAGGATTTCATCGGTGAACATTACAGTGAGGACGCATCTCTGTACCTGACTGAGATCCGGGATTTTATGGAACTAAGACAGGTCAGTTCAAGTCAACATGCAATGCTGATCACAACACAAATTACTTATTAAACATGCACTAAAGAATAGGAACATGTATTAAAGCTACACTATTTAAATGAAAAAATAACAAAATGTTATAAATGAAAGAAATCCATTTTCCAAACCATGTCCTCTTTATTGTAGGTTTATCAAAGTGCATTTGGCTAAAGTAGCTCTGACTGCAAGTAGCTTGAAGCTGTTGTCACAACAAACAACAAACAAGAAAAATCAACTATCGATCATTCAAACTGGCAATCATGAGGGAATCATCAGTGCTATTTTACATTTACTGCTAGAGGACCAATACTTACATAGTGTAGCTTTAAAGGGGTCATATGACGTTGCTAAAAAGAACATTATTTTGTGTATTTGGTGTAATGCAATGTGTTTATGCGGTTTAAGGTTCAAAAAACACATTAATTTACACATACTGTACATTATTGTTGCTCCTCTGTGCCCCGCCTTTCTGAAACACGCTGATTTTTTACCAAGCTCATCGTTCTGAGAAGAGAGGCGTGCTCTGATTGGCCAGCTATCAGGTGCATTGTGATTGGCCGAATACCTCAAGTGTGAGACGGGAATTTATGCCCCCTTACCGTAATGTGATGCCGTGTCCCGGCGCGACGACACAAAAACAATAAAACCCATTATAAACGAGGCATTTGTTGCATCCAGCGGGGACATAATTACTGATTATAATGACTTATACTATCTTTTTACACGTCGTGTTGCATCACGCCACGTAAACAGTACCATGTCTGCATTTGTGACAAACAACAAGCACTACTCTACACTGCTCAAAACTCGCGTTTGAATAGTCAGTGGCAAAACATACTTACAGGCTGTGAGTCAGAAGCGCCAGACTGTTCTTGCAAAGTTGAAACTGCCCCACTTTATAGAAACAGCCTTTGAGGAAAGCTGGCAGCTACTTTCTCTCAGGTTCAGGAAATAGTCCTCCGTAAAATGCGCTGCACACACTCTAATATTTAGGTTGAACTGTTCTGGAACAGTGTTGTAAATACAACTTAACCACTGATTTCTAGTTGTGTCCTCTTTTGGACGCCCAAACAAAGTAGTTTCTCTTTCACAACGAAACACAGCGTCTCCAGGACATGGCGGTGTTTTGCAAATCTCCCCACACCGAGACGTAGACATGTGGGGGCGTGTTTAAATGAGCTGTTTTAGGGGGGCGTGGTCGAGTCTTAACTTTTATAAAGAATATCTCTTTGGTTTTGAGACTTTAGTCTTTGCAACTTCAGGGATCTTATCGATGCACAAACAGCTTGTAACACTCCAAAGAGAAAGGAAAACTTGAAATCGCATCATATGACCCCTTTAAGAAGGTAACTACAGTAAATTTTAATTTCATCTTGTTCTAAAGTAACAAAATCGTATTTGCTGAATGAAATCCAATACTTGTTTCTTACTAATTTTGGGTGCCGATTCCAAAAATGGTTGCTGTTTTGCTCACTTCCTCAAAAAATATTATGCATTTCATAGCATTTTTGCTTTTGACATCCATGTGTAAGGTGAAGAAGTCTCCAGCCAGATTACAACTAGCTATTCGTTTAATTCTCAGCCTATTTTTATATGTACGAATGATTCTGAAGACATTATGCATGAATTCCATTCCTTTTTCCAAGTTAAATTATATTTTTTTGTCTTCAAAACTTTTGACCTTTGACTGTTTTTGTTATTTTGATAAGTGCATTAAAAGTGATACATACAGTAGCCTATATATCATTTGAAGTATCTTTTTTCTTATTTTGTGGAAAAATGGAAAAGTTTTATTTATATTTTTGAACTCCGCATCATCAAATTAGATAATATTAGGACTTTTTTGCAAATCAGCAGAATTTTTGGTCAAGATGCAGAGCTGTGTTTCATTAGAAACACAAGTCAAATCGTTATTTTTGAGCTGAAAATGATTTCTTCAGTCCTCACCTCTCTCTGTAGGCCATGCGAACTCCCAGCAGGAATGAGGCGGGACAGGAGCTGCTGATGGAATATTATAACCAGCTCTATTTCCTGGATCAGCGCTTCTTTGCACCGCACAGAAGTCTGGGAATTCATTTTCACTGGTGAGACACACTGTTGTACACAAACACATGAATGATCAGCAACAGAGCTTCTGATTGCGTGTCTCGTCGCAGGTACGACTCACTGACCGGCGTGCCTTCAGTCCAGAGAGCGCTGGCGTTCGAGAAAGGGAGCGTTTTGTTCAACATCGGAGCACTTTATACTCAAATCGGAGCCAGACAAGATCGCTCGACACTGACTGGCATTCAGAACGCTATCGATGCTTTCCAGGGAGCAGCAGGTACTGAATCATCTCTGTCTGTTTTTCTGGGTCATCACAGTATGTTACAGCTATATTCATATGCTTATCAGTTAAAAAAAATGTCAGTAAATTCTGATAGTATCACTCTGTTTATATTAATAACAACATTTGACACTCTTTCAAACATGTGTCGGCTCAACAAAAATTTTGAATTATGGCCCTTAACTACAAATATTATCACACCGCACCTCATTTATGTGCATTATAGCTTCTTAATTCTTATTATTTTTAATTAAACAATACCACTTCACTTTATAGTATACTCTACCATTCAAAAGTTTGGGTTATGTTTTTGAAAGAAGTCTCTTTTGTTCACCAAGACTGCATTTATTTGATCAAAAATACAGTAAAAATTATGAAATATTACAATTTAAAATAGCTGTTGCTATGTGAATATATGGGTAATTTTTACATTTAAACGTAGACCACATTATTAGATTACCTTTTGACTTTATGAATACATATAAATGACAGCTTAATTATTATTTTTTTTAGCTTTTTTGTGCAATTATTTCAAGACCACATTTATCGTTTTTTGTCACAGGTGTTACCTTCTTTAGCAATATTAAAAGTTTTTATGAAATATTATTTCTAAAAAAAATTTCAGCACATGTACTTGGAGTTACAGAAAAATTATGAAAATGCAAGAAATAAGGAGATTATGTTTTATTTATTTAATGTGACAGACAAAAACAATACAGTAACACAGCACAGTAACACCAGTGACATACATTAGACCTGATATACTGATCGTCACTGGTGTTATCCGTAAGGAAGGTAACACCAGTGACAGTAACACCAGTGACAATTTTCATGAAAAATGCATTTTACAAAATGTCTGCTGCAAGGTATCAAACCACATGTTGTCAGTCATGGTATACTCACTAAATTAAGTAGTTTAATCCATTTGTATTATAGTTTTTTTTTACATTTCCCTGACAATAAATAGGTCACACCAGTGACATCAACTAAAAGCTTCATATGAAATCATGAGATAAATGAGAGAATTTATCATAACTGAAAAGAGACAGTGGACTAAACATGGGCCTTTTTTTCATAGATGTTTAGAAAATAGGAAGGAGGAAGTCGAGTGATGTCATCAGTGTGATTCTTATTACAAAATAAAAGACTTTTGTTAAGCGGTAACACCAGTGACACAACTCCAGGGGACCACTGTTTTCATTATATATTTTATAATATTTATTTGCCATTTTGTTTTATGCCATTTGTATCATATATTTGATAGTTATGAATAGACTTTTGTATTTTAAATGGTAGAAAATCCTGTTTTTGACCTCAGAATAAAGCACTTTCCCTCTGTACACGGCTGTGGGGACGAGCAGTTTTGTGATACTTGGAATTCTATATAATTAATACAAAAAAAATAATGCCACATTGATGGCTCAGGAAGGTGTAATTGTTCAAATAACATATTGTTTCATTTTAAAATATAAAAAAAAGTAAATTTTTGTAGAATGACCCATATATTAAAATGTAATTTATTCTTGTGATCAAATCATTACTCCAGTCTTCAGAGTCACATGATCCTTCATGTTGATTTGCTGCTCAAGAAACATTTCTGATTATTATCAATGTTGAAAACAGTTGTGCTGCTGAATATTTTTGTGGAAACCGTGATACATTTAATTTTTCAGGTTACTTTAATGAATAGAAAGTACAAAAGAACAGCATTTATTTGAAACAGAAATCATTCGCAACATTATAAATGTCTTTAGTTCACTTTTGGTCAGTCCTTGCTGAATAAAAGTATTCATTTTTATTAAAAATATTAATTTTTTATAAATTTTAATTTAATTTCTAAAAATATTTGAACATTTTAATATTTTTTTATAAATATTATAAAACATTATTATTTCAATGTGTGTAAAAGCAAATGTAAATTTTTCCCATTATAAAATGTAGCACAGATAAAATAGGACATTCAGATTGGCTGAAAACAGTAGTAGGTCACAAGGTCAGCACACAAATAACACCATTTCCTGAGAATGACCCCTGTGCCTCGTCTTCTATATGATATAAACTAATGCAGACGTCTGAATAATCTGTTTAATTTTAAGCATTCATGATCCCAATGTAAACTGCATCACAGCTGCTGACCTGAAGATCTGAAGCCCTTTGCTTATATAAATCACCTTGTAAACGTGACGTGTGTGCGTTTGTGTGTGTGTGTGTGTGTGTGTGTGTGCAGGTGCGTTTCTCTACCTGCAGGAGAATTTCTCTCATGCACCCAGTCTGGACATGAGCAGCCCTGCACTTAGCATGCTGGTCCGTCTTATGGTAGCTCAGGTAATGAAAGAAAGAGGCTCATATACACTAAATATACATTTTAGATTATGATCTACTGTAATGTATTTGAGGAGTGATCATGTAACAAGTCACATATTTCTGGGTTTATTATGTGCAGGTTCAGGAGTGTGTGTGTGAGAAGGTCATACTCAACATGCAGGACAATAACCTGAATGTGCTTCTGCAAGCCGCCCAGGAGGCAGCGAGGGTAAACACACACACACACACACACACACACACACACACACACGCACACAAATGAATACATGTTATGGGGTTTTATTTGTTAATAACTGTGTGTGTGTGTTTGTAGGTATCAGACGTGTATTCTCTGGTTCTTCAGGCGATGTCAGTGCCGTTACTGAAGGACTACGTTCCCTTCTCCTGGATCTCTATGGTTCAGGTCAAAACGCATCATTTCAGAGCGCTGGCTCATTACTACACCGCTGTGGCGCTGTGTGACTGTTCAGGTGAACTACTGAACATCTCTGTGTGTTTACTGACTGATGATATTTTGCGTACATCACCGGGCAAAAGTTTAGAAAGATTAGGATTTTTAATGTTTTTGAAAGAAGGCTCCTCTGCTCGCCAAATCTGCATTTATTTTATTAAAAGTACAGTAAAAATAAAATCAGTGTTATCAATGTTGAAAGCAATGTTACAGTAGCGTTCAAAAGTTTGGGGTAAGTAAAAAAAAAAAAAAAAAAATGTATTCAGCAAAGACAGTAAAGATATTTATAATGTTACAAATGATTTGTTTCAAATAAATGCGGCTCTTTTGAACTTTCCAAAGAACAGCATTAAATTAAATGTATCACGGTTTCAATAAAAATAGTGGGCAGAATTCAGCAGTTTTCAAGATTGATAATAATCAGAAGTGTGTCTTGAGCAGCAAATCAGCATATTAGAATGATTTCTGAAGATCATGTGACACTGAAGACTGGAGTAATGATGCTGAAAATACAGCTGCGCATCACAGAAATAAATTACAGTTTAACATATATTCAAATAGAGAACAGCTATTTAAATTGTAATAATATTTTACTGTATTTTTTTTTTTTTTTTATCATGAAAACTGACCCGATCTACTTTCTTAATAAATGTTCGTGTTTGTATTGTGCTCGTCATTCTAAAGAAACAATCTTTTATATAATGATCATTTTCATTAAAATTGCAGGCTTACTGATATTGTTTTTAACAACTAACAGGTATGTCTGATGAAGATGATGATGAAGGTCGAGAGATTAAAGCTCTCATTCAGGTTCACACCAGACGGCCGGAAAAACTCAATCTTCATGATCCAGAGGACAAACGGAGACTCGGTTTGTGTCCTGGGATGCTTTTTCTGAACAGAGATGTACAGTTTCAGTGCAGGTGAAAATATACTAATTTTATTTCATTTTGAAGGTAAAGCTCATCTGCGTAAAGCCATCATACGTCACGAGGAAGCCCTGCGTCTTCACAGCGTGAGTAAAATGCTTCGAAAGATGGACATCCTGCAGGAAGTTCTGTCACACGCTCATGCACGCTCGCTGGAGAAATACTCTGATATTGATCAGGAAGATGATTTCTGTGAGGTCGCAGAGGCTCCGGAGATCCAGTGTGAGTGTTTAATATGCTAATCATGTTTATGAACAGTTACTGTTAAATCTATGTTAAAAAGTCATTTGCTCTGCTGTTTGCGCACTACTATACTACTCATGCTAACCTCACATCAGGTTTATTATCATTATCTAAAACTAAAACCACAAAAAAATGTGTTACTGAAAATAAAATAAACATTAACTGGAATAAAATTAAATATAAAAAAAAAAAAAAACTTATTTCACCCAGTTACCAAGTAAACATTTCTCACTTTGGTATACTAAAATAGCTAAAACTGAAGCAAAAAATAATAATATATAAAATATACATATTAATATAACACAAAATAAAATTACTAAAACTTGAACAAATATTCAAATTAAAATGGAAATATAACAAAAACTAATTCAAAAACTTTTAAAGGGTCATGAAAAACCTAAGATTTTAGCAGTTGTTTGTGTTGCACATCTTAGAAGACAGTGTTAGCATCCGTTAATTTTAATTGTTCAAGAAAACTGGTTAATTTTTAGCTTTTTTGCGCTCTTTTCGTCTTCTGGGTTTAAAGGGGTCATCGGATGCAAAATTCACTTTACAAGTTGTTTGAAGTGTGTTGGAAGTGTGTGTACACAGCCATCCCATAATGATAAAAATCACCCAGTGTTTTTTTTTTTTTTTTTAAAATCCTCTTTCTCAAATCAGGCCGTTCTGAGACTCCTGTCAGAATGACGTAGTTCTGTACAGGCCCCTCCCACGATAGTTGATTGACAAGGCCGTCTTACCTTAGACCCGCCCTGAGTGAGCTGAGAGCTGTCTGCCATCGTGTCGACTCCAGTGCAGGGGAAGACAAGATGAATATAGCAAAATATAGTAATGAATATAGCAGTCGTCATTTACTCCTGACATCTAAGCCGCTGAAGACGCAGAGGATTAACGGTACTTTCATTTTGATCCCCGCTGATCCCCGATCTGCGTAAATGCGTCTGTGTTCGCGCGAATCATTCGTGATCCAGCTTTATCTACAGAAGAAGTGAGTATAAAGGTTTGTATCAATCTTTGCAAATCGCCTTTCCTAATAACGTGCTAGTTAGCCAGTTTCTAAAGTAAACAGTACTGCTCGTCACGGTGTGCAATATATATCGTCTGCGATAATATCGTAATTGTTGTTTTAATGATGTGCAATTTCACATTATCGAGTATTTTGCAAAAACCAAACAGAACCAAACATGACATATATATATCATTTCATATAGTTAAAATCACATGAAGAGTGCTGTTTTTTTTCTTCAAAAATAAGCATGATTACAAATGTGATGTTGATTTTATACAACAGTTCAATAAACAATAAGTTAATATTAAGAGACTTACATTTTAGGCATACTTGTTAACAGTGACTTGCTGCCACCTGCTGGCGGTTTTAATTTCACATTCAAAGTATCTTTTCATTTTAAAATAATTTCAAATATCAGTATTCAATGTTTGATGTTTAAAATGCATTTAAATTAAGGTTAAAGCACTCCATGTCCCTGTGAGCTGCATTAAACAGTGTGTAAATACATCTAAATGCCACTTCAGATGCAACTTCTGCAAAGATTAATTTTGTTGATGCTGGTTTCATTTGTTTGGTATGTCTTATTATGCTAATTGACTGATTAAATGTAAAAATTTGATTCAAAAGATGCACACTTTTAGGGAAAAAAATTGCTTTATTAAAAGTAAAATAGCCCATAAAAGGTAAAAATCAATTTAAACTTATATGAAAAGGATTCATTTCTATCAATGATGTGAACTGACCACACAGAATATGAAGAATATCAAAAACTGCAGCTGTCCACGGTAGTCAGATATCAGCACAATAACACACTCGGCAAAATATTGTTTAATTGTCGTTATCGTAAAAATTAAAAAAAATATCGAGATATCATTTTTTTTCAATATCGCACACCCCTATCGTCACCGCACGGAAGAGAGGGGCGGGGTCAGCAGAGCTCATTAGCATTTAAAGCAGCATGGACTAGAATGGCTTGCTAAAAACAGAGCTGATTTTGACAAGGTAAAAAGGTGTTTTTTACACTACCATTGAGAAATTTTAACCAAAGTATGTTATAGACTTTTCATTAAGACCCTAAAGTGTCATATCAACTTGTGGAAAATGGGCATCCGATGACCCCTTTAAAATCTACTTTGTGTTGACGTCACAGTTTGTGACTTGGCAAAGGACTATTGTACTTTGATGATGCGTCAGTGTCTCATAATTATTCATGAGACTGCGTATTCTTATCCAATGAGAAGATGCTTCAGCATGACTGACTCTTCAGACTGTGAGATTGCGTACATTAACTGAGAGAAGAAACATTCATGGATCAAAAGAGAGTGTTTGTTTTAGCAGTTTTTACAGCTCATTGATGCAACCCATTATGTAAATGCCGCAAAAAACAATACTAGTATCTCAGTGATACTAAAATAACACTACTCTACATTATGCAGTATGCATACTTTTGTCCACAATGCAGTATGCTTAACTTTACCTTCCATTTCTAGTGTGATAATTGAACTAGAAGTGATTACAGTGCCATTTTTGGCTGTATTTGTAATTAAATATTGCACTGCGGAGTACATACTAAACGTAGCTATTTGTTTTTAAAACAGCATGCATGAAATAACATTTCAAACAGCAGTACGTTGTTATATGACATTGCTAACATATGTGTATGTTCAATTCCACATTATTTAGCATTTTCTGCATTTTTGTCATTCTGTCAGATTTTGTTTTTTAAAAAATGTCTAGTTTATATTTATATATATATATATATATATTTTTTTTTTTTTTTTTTTTTTATTTAAGTTTTGGTTTAAATTATTTTAGTACATCAGGTTGGACTAAATGAAAATGAGAAACATTTCTTTGGCAACTAGCTGAAATAAAATAAGTTTGTTTTTATATACATCTTTATTTTATTTCAGCTAATGTTTATTACAAGTAACAAAAAATGTTTGTTTTTTTGATGGTTTTAGTTACAGTAAAACTATAATCCTGTGATTCCTACACATGATTTGCATATGCACAGCAGACGTAATGTATGTAATGTAATGTAACGTAATGACGTAAACATAGCCTTTTTTGTCTTGACATGACCCCTGACTTTTGACCTTTAACCTTCCTCCAGCTCACACACAGCAGAAGCCTGACATTAAAACTCCTGATTTCTGCGGCGTCAGAGTGACTGATATCTTCCACCGACTGGTAACTCTCACACACACACAAACACTAAACACGTCTGGAACATTTCCAGCACATTACAGTGTTCACCTCTGTTGTGCGTGTGAAGGGGCCGCTGTCTGTGTTCGCCGCTCGAAACCGCTGGGTGCGGAGACACGTGTTTGGTTCGAGGAGAGGCGGGGCTTGGGCTCACGCTTCGAGGTGATTCGCCAGTTCTGGTTGCCGGGGTGTTGCCAGGGGGATGTGCTGCGGTAAGAGATGTCATTAGTGACAGTAACATTTAAAACACTTGTTATTATTACATTATGCATTATGAGCTTGTTTTAGGAGGCGGGACTCCGTGAGGGCGATTATATCGTGGCTGTGAACGGCGCAGACTGCAGGTGGGCCGAACACGCTGAGGTCATTCACGCGCTGAAGAGCTGCACAGAGAGAGGACTAGAGCTGGACGTCATCACTCTACAGTCACACGAGGTACAGCCTGTGCACATGTGAAATAATTAGGGCTGGGTAAAAAGTATTGATTTCTCGATTGTAATCAATTCTCAATTTTACGAAACGATATCGATTCTTAAATCCCAAGAATCGATTAGTCTAGCCTGTTTTCAGTTAAAGTGCCCCTATGGGGCATGAAAGGTTCATATTTTGGTTTTGGGAATCCCCAACAACAGGTTGACATGCATGCAAGGTCAAAAAACACTTTCATTGTCTTATAATATGCATTTATTTATACCGTACTTGCTCAATCACTCCCAAACGATTCACTTAATTTTTCCAAATCCCTCCTTTGCGTGACGCTAATCTACAGTGATTGGTCGACTTCATTTCCATCTCATCTCGCCTGTAATGCCTGATAAAGCAGCGTTTGTGAGCTCAGTGCTGCTTTGTGTACAGCGTTACCGGGGAACCTGCTATTTTACCGCTCCGAAAGCGGCACCTAGTGGCAAAGAATGAATTTACATTTTCATTCAGACCAATGCGAAAAGACCAACAAGTGGGCGGCAATATGCTAATGTTTCAAATGATTCAGAGTCGACTCTTTCTTTTGAGAGACAATAACTTTATACACGGTGCACTTTCAGATTTAAAACTTTGCAGGATGTTTTCATTCACTTAGAGCTGTGTTACACACTTGACTTACTTATATGATGTATTTCCTGTATTTGGAAGTGAGGATGAAGACCACAAGTGTATGTCGAACTTTTCATTTGCAAATGTTGTACAAAATAAATATCACCACTACTCATCTTTGCACCAATAAAATGTGCAACACTTTGTTTTTCTATCAAATTATATGTAATAATATCTCATTATTATATTAATATCGATATAGATCGCTGTAGCGCCTCAGTTCAAGAGAAGCGGCAGCATGAAATGTGCGTGAACTGATCATCTCCTCTGCTTTAATAACAGTTTCAGCATAAAATATACATACATAAACATCCGAAGGTATGTACCAAAGGTACCGGTAGGTACTTACCGAAATCGGTATCCTGTCTTATGTAATCACTCAATCAGTGCAAAGATGTTAATATTATTGAAATGTAGAAATATTATTATGTAATTGTAACTTTATTATTATAAAAACTTCATTAAGTATAATTTAAGTTTGTATATAAATCAGTTAATTTTAACCTTCAATAGTATAGTAATGTAACTGGTTCTCATTTATATTTTTTTTCCTTGAGAAAATTTGTCATATACCGTACCTGATATGTGACCCTGGACGACAAAACCAGTCTTAAGTGTCAATTTTTCGAAATTGAGATTTCTGCATCACCTGACAGCTGAATAGATACGCTTTCCATTGATGTATGGTTTGTTAGGATCGGACAATATTTGGCTGAGATACAGCTAGTTGAATATCTGGAATCTGTGGATGCAAAAAAAATCAAAATATTGAGAAAATCGCCTTTAAAGTTGTCCAAATGAAGTTCTTAGCAATGCATATTACTAATCAAAAATGAAGTTTTGATACATTTACGGTAAGAAATTTACAAAATATCTTCATGGAACATGATCTTTACTTGAAAAATCGATAATTTTGACCCATACAATGTATTTTTGGCTATTGCTACAAATATACCCCAGCGACTTAAGACTGGTTTTGTGCTCCAGGCTCACATATATATCCAAAATAATCGATATTGAATCGAATCAAATCGAATTATAAATGGAATCAAATCGAAAGCTTGGGAGTCAGAATCGAATCATAAAATTTGTGTTAAAACCCAGCCCTAGAAATAATAGAGCCTTTCATATGTAATAATACCTGAAAAATCAGTTTTTTGAAATGGAACAGCTTATTGAATCTTTATACAAAATCTGAAAAAAAAAAGTTTTTTTTGTTGAGTATCATAATACATCAGGATTTTATGGCTCATATATTCTGACATAGTGAGAATACAGAGGAAAAAACTATTTAATTTTATTCAGAGACTCATACTGGTCAAAATATGCAATTTGGTGCAGATGCTGATATTTATATGATGAAATTCTGATGCTTGTAATGTAAATCAGTTTTTGAAATAGCTTTGAAGCTACATTAAATGGATATGATTTAAAGCAGTAAATCATGTTTTCCTAGGTTGAGAGGAAGACGAATCTCTCTCCTGCCGGTGAGAAGGAGTGTCAGTCGGGCAGCCAGAGGAGAGCGGGTCGGGAATACGAGCGCGGATCCTCGTCTCTGTGGAACCGGAGCTGGAGGAGCGGCGGCGTCACCAAGAGACTCGGAAGCACCTTCAGCCTTTCCTTCGGTAACTTCAGAGAGAGCGAATCCATGTTCTGAAAGCACACGAGGAAAAGAAAAGAAAAAGAAGAAAAGCACTGTTTTACTGACTAGAGCACAATTATCAGATACAATTATGTTTTAGGAGCTGAACAAAAATTAGCTGGTTTAGATGAACATGCTGGCACAATTCTACATGCATTTTATCATGTAAAGTTATTCAGAAGACCTACCATGACAGAGGATTTTATTAGACATGAAGTACTATACTGTCATAGTCCAATGCTTTCAGAAAATAGTGTCTTGCAGCAGCTCCAGAAGGCATTGAAGGAATTAGTAGGGTGGCCATATGTGCCATTTATACGTCCTTGCCATGATTTCTATATTGCCTAAAATATCCGGTTTTGGCTGTTTGCACTGTGCAGATCGATCGTTGTATGACATTCATAAGAGCTATAGAGAGCAGAGCAGACGGCTCCTTATGTTTTCGAATCGCTCTTGTGGTACTTTGGTGTCATACAATGATCGTTTGCACAGCGCCACTTCGAGTTGAACGATCAAACAAACATGTTATTTGCATCGCTTTGATCATTCTCTGTAGATACTTTCTCACGCGCCATGAATTGGATTATGTACAATGCCTGCATGTTATTGGTCAAACTACTTTGGATGTTTTAGGCAATATAGAAATGATGGCAAGGACGTGTCCATAAAAATGGCCTGTATGGTCACCCTAGGAATTAGTCACCCGAGAATGAAAATTTGCTGAGAATGTGCTCCCCTCAGTCCATCCAAGATGCAGATGAGTTTGTTTCTTCATCAGATTTGGAGAAATGTAGCATTGCATCAGTGTCTCAGCAATGGATGCTCTGCAGTGAATGGGTGCCGTCAGAATGAGAGTCCAAACAGCTGATAAAAACACCACAATAATCCACACCACTCCAGTCCATCAGTTAACATCTGGAGAAGACAAAAGCTGTGTGTTTGTGAGACGTTATTAACTTCAGACCATTGCTTCCAGCTAAAATATACAGTCATGGCCAAAAATATAGGCACCCTTGGTAAATATGATCAAAGGCGGCTGTGAAAATTAATCTGCATTGTTAATCCTTTTGATCTTTTATTTTAAAAATTCACAAAAATCTAACCTTTCATTGGATAATAAGAATTTAAAATGGGGGGAAATATCATTATGAAATAAATGTTTTTTCTCTAATACACATTGGCCACAATTAATGGCACCCTTTTATTCAATACTTTTTGAAACCTCCATTTGCCAGTTTAACAGCTCTAAATGTTCTCCTATAATGCCTGATGAGGTTAGAGACACCTGACAAGAGATCAGAGACCATTCCTTCATCCAGAATCACTCCAGACCCTTTAGATTCACAGCTCCATGTTGCTGCTTCTTCTCTTCAGGTCACTCATGTTCTACAGGGTTCAGGTCAGAGGACTGGAATGGCCAGCAGAAGCTTGGTTTTGTTCTCAGTGACCCATTTTTGTGTTGTTTTTGAGGTTTGTGTTTGAATTATTGTGCGGTTGGAAGATCCAAACATGGCCCATTATAAGATTTCTAACAGAGTCAGTCACTTATTGATTTTTTATCTGTTGGTATTTGATAGAATCCATGATGCCATGCGTCTAAACAAGATGTCCAGGACCTCCAGCAGAAATATAGGCCCACAACATCAAAAATACAGCAGTATATTTCATTGTACACATGGGGTACTTTTTATCCCTGTGTTCACCAAACCCATCTTGAGTGTTTGCTGCTAAAAAGCTCATTTTTTAGTTTCATCTGAGCATAGAAGCCAGTCCCATTTGAAGTTCCAGTCGTGTCTGATAACTGAATATGCTGGAGTTGGTTTTTGATGAGCGAGGACAATTTTTCTTGAAACCCTCCCGAACAACATGTGCTGATGTAGGTGCTGTTTGACCTTTTTTTTTAAAGGTTTTCTGACCCCGAGACTCAACTATTTTCTGCAATTCTCCAGCTGTGGTCCTTGGAGAGTCTTTATCCACTCAAACTCTCCTTCTCACCGTGCATTAGGACGATAGACACACGTCCTCTTCCAGGCAGATTCCTAACATTTTCTGTTGATTGGAAATTCTTAATTATTGCCCTGATGGTGGAAATTTTAACTGCTCTAGCTTTTTTCTTAAAGCCACTTCACTAATTTGTGAAGCTCAGTTATCTTTTGCTGCACATCAGAAATATATTCTTTGGTTTTTCTCATTGTGATGGATGATTAAGAGAATTTGGGCTTTGTTTTCCCTCCTATTTATATTTCTGTGAAACAGGAAGCCATGGCTGGATAATTTCATGTTCATAATCACCCTGGAGTGCTCAAAATTGTGATTATGAATGGGAATATACTTCAGAGATATTTTACTCATAAGAATTTCTAGGGGTGCCAATAATTGTGTCCAACATGTATTTGAGAAAAACATTTATTTCATAATAATTTAATATTTCCCCCCATTTTAAATTCTTGTTATCCTATGAAAGGTTAGATTTTTGTGAATTTTTCAAATAAAAGGTCAAAGGATTAACAATGCAGATTAATTTTCACAGCCTCCTTTGATCATATTTACCAAGGGTTCCGATACTTTTGACCATGACTGTAGGTTCATAAAAACGCTTTCTCCAGTATAAAAGTGGTCTGGTCTGAATCAGGAGAGAAATCTGCACAGATCATAACACCATTTACAAGCTGAAACAGTCCAAAACAGCAGATTGTGGGTGAATTTTGATGTGAGAGACAACAGGATGGACTTTTTTACTGGAGGAACAGTTATTATGGATTTTGGACTTTTAGTCGAAAGTTAAAAATGTCTTGATGGATTTGTTTCAGCTTTTGTCTTCTCAAGATGTTAACTGATGGACTGGAGTGGTGTGTATTATTGTGCTGTTTTTATCAGCTGTTTGGACATTTTCAGCAAATGTTCATTTTTAAGTGAACTATTCCTTTAAGAATGTATTTTTGCACAGAAAACGATTGTGGGTTTATTACATCTGTTTTTTTGTGTGTGTATTTTATGTTTATTAGTTGTTGTCTGAAGCGATTTGTTTCCCAGCATTCCAGCTGCACTCTGCCTTGATGATTTAAAACTGCATATCCTGTGCAGGCCTCTTTATCATGACAAATAAATCAAGTTTTTCATTTAAATGCACATGTAAAAATATCATTCTGATATCGTGCTTGTTTATGTCCATAATAGTGAACTCTAGTGAGAAGGTAGTTTGAGCCTTCTAATAAATAGGCAGCCATTTAAATACCTAGAATCTCGAATAAACTCTTTTGTTAGACAGAAATGTAAAACACACCCTGTATATTCCTCACAAATACTCCAGCTGCTGGATTTTTGGGATGAAATCAGGTTCATTTTGTGTAATTCTAATAATGATGTTTAAAGAAAAGTGTGTTTGGGAGTCAATGACATTCAAGTCTTGAACCAGAAGCTCTCAGGATGACATTTATAAGGAAGTATTCTAACAGCTGACTCTTGTCGCATTGGGGATTGCAGGAATGGATATGCAGTAAACAGTGATGAAATATGGGCTATTGCTGCCAAATGTGTTTGGATTCTACACTGAGTGACTCCCCAGACACACGACTGCACTGGGAAATGAGACGGCTCAAATCTGGACAGTTTCAAATCTATTAGAATAGACAAGGCCAATTAAAGTAACACAGCAGGCAGATGATGTCTGAGAATGGTGCTCAAACAAAAGTGTGTTTTTTAACCTGATGTAACCTGATGTTTAACCTCTCCAGTAATTAGTGTTTCAGACCATCAGGTTCTGAGTCTGTAATCAGTGACTTCACCACTAGAGAGCAGCATCAGGTTACGCTTTGACATGAAAACATTAACATGCACACAATTCTCACTCAATGCAATGCCAACATTTCCTCTAATTATGCATGTGAATATGCATAATTAAATAATTGCTTTGAAAAAATAATTCATCTTGGATAATATAAATTAAGAAAATGCTTTTTCTATTGGGATAAAATCATTAAACAATGCAATTGCACTTTTTGTAATGGCCAACCTTAATGAAATCATGATCATTTAATGATAGGGATTTTTCTAGTTTACAAATTTAAATGTATTATTTGAACTGGAATGTGTAGTTTTTATAGAACTATTAGGTTATGTTTTTTTTACATTATTCATGCATTCAGAAAAAAAAAATTAAAAATATTATGAAACTAGGTAATGTATAGAAATATCAGTGCAATTGATTATAGAGTCAAACGTATTTTATTAAGAACGTGAGAAATGGAATGTTATTCTTATTGCTTAATGAAATCAAAATTTAAGGACTTTTTATTTTACAATATTTTTATTATTATCTGACTACTGCAATAGGTAGTTTTATTGTTTGTTTGTTTTTTTACATGTTTCTGATAAGTGTTTTATTTTGTATTGCATCTTTGAATATATAAAACAAATGTTGTAATGTATGGAAATATTAATGCTTTTAAATACAGAGTGCATTTAATTAGATAAAATTGATTCATATATTTCAAAAGAAGTAGTATAACTGGAAATTATCACTTCATCTTTAAGAGAGGTAGTGATACGTCGCGCGCGTTCCTTCCATTAAACGTCGCGTTATTGTACTAATTCATCACGCGTTTGGGATCATGAACGCAGGCTTATGTTCCAGAGCTGCAGAAGCATCTGGCTTCCTTCAAGAGCGATGACTTTCAGTAAACAAGTGCACAATCGATCACTGCAGACCATTAAGGGGCCTTATCGAGCCAGCAGGAGCTCTGTGGGTGGATCTTCTGTCGCTGAGTGTCGTGGCGCTTCAGCTGGATCTCAGACAGAACCCTAATGGTTTGTTATGACCTTTCCGCGTTTCCATTAGTCTCGCTGTTATTTAACATGGAGCTTTTGATTTAACCCTGTGTATATTGAACGAGAAGAGTTAGTGGCACGTCTGGATTCCTTTACGCACGAAAGGCCAAAGACTTCAACCTGCGCCGCTCATGTAAACACAAGCATTGAGACTGCACTGATATCGGGCCTTCTGACATTATTAGCAGCGACGATCAGAAAAATCTACTCATTGGATAATACATTTCTGCTTTGCTTTTTTCCCTAGTAAATTCTGAGTAAATATTGTGTGAAATAAAAGCTTCATTTGCTATAATTAAATTATTATCTATATAGTGGATATGGCCTACTTACTTTATTGGTATGAGTAGTATTGGTATCATTCACTGAAGCGTTAAATCAGGCCTGTTCACCGTATTTTTGCACGACGGAAGCAATGTTTTTTTTTTTTAATTATTATTATTATTTTTTGAATGTCCAGATTCATTAGCCGCTATTAGTGCAATTAACTGTTTGCGCCACAAACCAGTGTGTTTATGAATGCATTAAAATAATATGATAAGATATACCAGTTTGCAGTGCAATATCAAGCAGCAGAACGGACTGTTTTTATACAGGTGAAATAAATGGTACGAATAAAACCGGAAACCGCGGCGCGCAGCTCTAACATAAAAAAATAAGGTGGATAAAGAGTTTAAGTTTTAGTTTTTTTTTTTTTTTTTTAATCAAGGGGATAGTGTAAGCTAATTGTAGTTCTTATGTTTCTAAAATGTGTATCTATTGTTGTTTTGTGTCCAGATGAACGTCCTCACTAAAGCGGAATGGGATATTTTTTCTACAAGAACCTGTGAGCGTGCTCTTCTCCAAAAAAAAAACATTTTTTTTTGTTAATTATATACAGGCATATGTGGAAATGCAAAAAATCTATTATATGTGAATAAACATAAATAAAGAAACGAATTTATGGCGCTGGAGCGCAGTAAATATAGCGAACAGAAGTGAGGTAACCATAGCAACAGTAGAACGTTCAGCGCTTTCCGATTAATTTTTTTCAAAATGAATAATAAATTAAAATAAACAATATTTTTACATTTTTAAAACATTTCTAATTACAGATTTTATAGAGGTCCTATTTAAATTGATTAATTTTATTTAGTTTATTGGCTAATTGTGCTATTAGGGGTGCCAAATAGAAATCGGATTCGCTAGAGGTCCTATTTAAATTTATTAATTTTATTTAGTTTTTTGGCTAATTGTGCTATTAGGGGTGCCAAATGGAAATCGGATTCGATGCGATTGCTGATCTCTAAAAATCACTAAATAGGCCTAACTCGTACTCTGCTTGGGTAGGTGGTTCTTGGTTGTACTATTTATGTTTTATGAAATGAAATACCGAACGTTTTGATTGGTCCATACAGCGTTCCAGCGGTGTTATAATACACATATCGACTCACAGCTATGACGTGAAACACCTGTTAAGCAGCTTCTGTGTAGGTTAGATCACTGCACACATAGAGACCAGCTAGATTCCTTTACATGACAGGACTAGTGAAATGATGACACTCAATTCATTTGCAATTCATTTCTGTATTCGCAATATAGAACGACACCTTTTCCTTTATTTATTTATTTAGGCTATTTATTTGTTTATTTATTGAACTTACGAAATATAATTCGATGAACAGAAATGAGTTTGTGCTGATAAGTTTAGTTGGAGTTTTTATGTTTTTATGCGCTGCTTCACTGATTACTGACGGATTTTCATTCTGTCAAGGGTGCGTTTATAAAAGCAATTAATAATCCGTAACAAATGTTTCCCGAGGCTGTCAGAGCCCGAAATGAACCGCCCTGAGCTGGCTAGATCGCCACTGAACTCTCCGGACAGCGATTTCATCAACCAGAGGGAATTTGGGAAAACAAACCAATTCCACAAGGTCTCCAGACTTTCCCATGATCGGCATTTAACGATTATGATGTTTTAATTTTCTAATGTTTCCAGCATGACGGGCCCGTCACTGCTGACAGACAGATGCTCCTGATGGGGGTCCAGAAATAAAGTCAATCCCAGAGGAACAAATGATGATGTTATCACTGCAAATAGGAAGAGAGAGCAGTTCAAATCACTAAGTCATTACGGCAAGTGTAATGTTTTATTTGACCACAACAGACATGCACGTATACGGTGTTGTTTGAATACTTCATTCATAAAAATACACGGAGTTCCAGCAGTGAGAAATGCGCACGGTTTTGATGTTTTGCTGCTTCTGTGAACAGGTTCTACGCTGCTTTAATTACTCCAGCAGATGACTTTGCGCTTTCAACACGAATATATTTATCACAATACAGGCGTAGATAAAGATAGGAATGCAGATATGGATATGGACAATAAAGATATCCGGAAACTCTGGGTTGAACCTGTTTTCTTCCGTAGAAAATTCCACTGTAGACCGAAACTTTCATCCTAGATATTTCGAGCACGATATTCCATATTATATATAATGCAGAAATATTAATAGATTAGGTTTTATTTAGGTTTATCACTGTAACTAACTATAATAAAAAAAAAAATGTTTAATTTTCAAAGGACCAAACATTTTTTTTAAAGGAAGCAAATTACTGTTTGGGGTATATGATAAATGATAAAATAAGTTCTCTAAATTATTTTATATAATATTTTCCTGAAATGATTAGAAATAATTTCAAGTATGTCTAACTTTTCATAATACAAATACTGAGTAGGTTATATTGGAACACAAAGCGCGCGCACATCACATGAATTATGAGAGAAAAGAAATCGAGAAATATAATAATTGAATTCCTATTAATTTTATAATGTTAAGAATGTAGAAAATTGAAGCCTATAGCAAGCGGAAAATTGGAATCTTTAAAATATGATTTTAAGCCATGTCTGATAACATTTTATTTTTTTTAAACAATAATATATAAATTGAACTGTAAAATAAAATGGATTTTATTTGAAACACCGACAAAGATGCATGTTGTGAGAGAGATGCATGGACTGTTTTAGGCTTAATTGTTTCTGTTAAATTCCATATAATAAATCTATAGTAATAGTTAAATGACTACAGTGAGATGCCAGCGGTCGGTCAGTTTTATGACCTGTTTTATGATCTCGCTCACGAATATTTCACCGGCCCTGAACTAAAATGAAATAACGTGCGCGTTCACCCGCGGCGCGTCTTCCGCATCCTCTTCCCTGGATTGTTTTGACTGCTTGATCGAGAGCAAAGCGCTACATTTCATCTCTAAATTTAAACCGGAATGGAGTCATTCGAAAACACCGTGATAGGAGGCAGTCAGGGTCATTGACCTTTCCGGTAATGAATCACGACTAATGAACGCCATCAGAGGAAGAGATATTCTAAAAAACACCATGGGGTAAAATCATCTGCTGTCATTAATGATCATAAACATAACATACTAATCAGCATCTGTAATGCATTCTAGAAATGCTTCCGTATATATGCATACATAGCCTATGCAATTGGAAAGCGTGTTGACAAACATATGTAATACTATTATTTTATAATCGATCTGCTTTTGTTTTTCCGTGGTAAACAGCGCACTATTTTTGGCCCAGTAATGTAAAGTCGTACATATGGATGAAGTATTGCCTCTGAAGTTAATTGTGTTTTCGTTTCAGCGGAGAATAGATTTCCTCTGTTTATTATAAGCATAAGGACGGATTTGCGTCACCGCGCGACTTGCGAGTTGAGATAAAGTTGCACAAATATTGAAAAAAGGAAGTGCTAACAGTCATTATAAAGTTCCACCTCTCCGAGCCGGAGGAAATAGAGGTCCTCTGCTGTATCCTAAAATACTAAAGCATCTTCTATTTTTGGCCTAAATTTAGCAGGAATATCCGCTCATTTAGCCTGAATCAGAGCTCATCAAAAACAGGATGACCAGCATCGAGAAACTCCTGTTTCCTTCTCCCACAGCAAACACACTCACAGGCGTCAGAATAAAGCGTATTACAGCAGCCACTTGAACCGGAGTTTGTTGTTTGCATATTTCTGGAAAATTTGAAAACCGATTAGAATGCATGCAAAACCTCGTTATTATTCTTTATACGAATGCATCATTTACATTACATCATCTTCTAAAATGATCATCTGAATTAATTATTTTCCACTATAAAAAAAAAAAACTATTAAATGTTAGTCAGTCTTTCTAGTTTTATATAGCCTAATGAATCCAAGTAAACCTACAATATCAGTTCGCTAAAATTAAATATATATATATTTATTTATTTATTTGTTTGTGTATTTATCCATTCGCTTATATTTAACAGCTGGTTGAATAGCTTAACGAATGTGCTCCACTAAGTTTTTTCTAACATAAGAATAAAATTACAATTTGATTTATTGAAAATTAAGACAGACACTGAAAATGTTTAATGTTGTATCATTTGAACCATCGCCATTTAATAAACGTGGTGATTTTTAAGAGTCGTAATGGAAGTGCTCGTCGTGTTTGGGGCGTGCTGGACCGTTCTGTCAACTTCCATTGGCTCACAAAGAGCCAATCAATAACGGAACTCCTGCTTAGAGCTTTTTGGACTCCTGTCTGGAGTTTCATACTTGAGGAGAAACGCAAGAGAGGGCAACTCCTTAAACCTGACCGTCGCGTTACATGTAGTTGTGTGCGATTCTCTGTCAAGAAGTTTTGGCTCATCGTGCCAGGATGTACACGGCGGGACTCAATCCGTTTTACGCGTCGAACTTTAGCCTTTGGACCGCGTACTGTTCGGGCGGTTTTGGGGTGGACAGCATGAAGAAACCCTCGTTCTGCATCGCTGATATTCTGCACGTTGGAGATGCGGAGAACATCCCCGGTTCGTCTTCGCTTATGGCTCACCTCGGGGCCCGAGGGCAGGTTCATTCGTCGGGATCCCCGTTACGCCCGTCGCCGGTCACTCCAAGCGCGTCCGCGTATCACAGGCACGGAATACACTTGACATCCAGGGCCGCGATCAACGCGCAATCCGCGCCTCCGCCGTCCAGTAAAGACCTCAAGTTCGGGATTGATCGGATATTATCCACAGACTTCGAG
Organism: Onychostoma macrolepis; assembly: GCF_012432095.1. Taxonomy (NCBI): domain Eukaryota; kingdom Metazoa; phylum Chordata; class Actinopteri; order Cypriniformes; family Cyprinidae; genus Onychostoma; species Onychostoma macrolepis. Next base: position 30,270,612 of record NC_081174.1, on the reverse strand, counting down.
CCGAAGGGAAAAGAATCGCTATCATTGAGAGGTAAGACGTAGCCTATTTTTGTGCATCGCACACATACGGTTTTCCTAGTAAACATCACATCGCACTTACGAAAAGGACAAAACAATTAGGTTAACTCGGAATAGTAATGCTTGTTTGGACGCGTCCAACCCCATGCGCTTATTAATTAATGAGCATAAACATAGCATACCAATCAGCGTCTGTTATGCGTTCTACAAATGCTTTCGCACGTATATGCATACATATTTTGTATAAATATGCGTGTTTTGTTTATAGCAATTGGAAAGTGTATTGACAAACAGATGCATGATACTATTATTTTATTTTATAATCGATCTGTTTTTGTTTTTCCATGATAAACAGCGCACTATTTTTGGCCCAGTAATGTAAAGTCGTACATATGGATGAAGTATCGCCTCTGTTATTAAAAGGCAATACGAGTTTAATTGGAACTAATTGGTGTTTGTCGTTCTGTAACAGATCTCACATCGATTGTTAGTGCGAATCGGCAGTCAGCAGTCCATGTGTCTGCAAGCCCGTACTTCGCGTCCATAGACCCGACCATGAGCGAAACCTCCTCCATGATGGGTTCAATAAGCAATGCCGCCAGACAATCAGGGCAACATCAGTTTCAAGACACCTTCCCAGGTAGTGTAGACATCCCAGTCGAGCCCTAAAGAGCAGGAGAACCTGCACAGATGACACGCTCATTATTATTATTGCACTGCCTTATTTTGCATGTGTGTGCGATGGTGAGCCTATTTTGCTCATGCAATTAAATAACATGCACTTTGGCCAAAATGCATTGAGGTTTTGTTGTGTTCTAATGGCGTGTGTGTTGTTTGACTCAAACAGGGCCGTATGCGGTGCTTTCCAAAGACACAATGCCACAGACTTACAAGAGGAAAAGGTCGTGGTCCAGAGCCGTGTTCTCCAATCTCCAGCGGAAAGGCCTCGAGAAACGCTTTGAAATCCAGAAGTACGTCACGAAACCGGACAGAAAACAGCTGGCCGCGATGCTGGGCCTCACCGATGCACAGGTGAGCGAATGATTATCAGTGCAAATGAATGCATGATTTAAAAAAAAAAGAAAAAAAAGAAAGAATGTTTAAAAATGAAAACAATTAGCTTTGGCCTGCATAGAGCCATCTGGAGCGTTAGCAGCTGGAGCATTGCGACACCCGCATTTCTAGAGAAATGAAAGTCAATTATAACGAATTATTGCAAATTCAGGAGGGGTGCAGTTGTTTCGTTTCAAAACATCCTAATTTAGGGCATTGGGCAAGAGTTTCTTTCTTATTTGATATCGGAAATGACACGACAGACAGCTAAAGCGATAAGGGGTTTCAAAACTTTCCAGTCAAGTGTGGAAATCTTTTTTCTTTTCTTTCAGTAGACCTGTATTTTCACTTGGACATTTCAATTAATTGGGGAAAAAAAAAACAGTTCGATTTAGTTTGTGCATGCATTTCTGTATTACCAAATTTAACAATGCACGTTTATCTCTCATTGCCATCTCAAAATAATGCAATGCAATAAATAATAATACAAATGCACAATTAAATTTGAATAATAAAAAAATACACATGCATAAAATGTTCTTGCTTTTCTAAACTATCTTTCTCTCTTATATGTTTTAGGTCAAAGTTTGGTTCCAGAACCGGCGGATGAAATGGCGGCATTCCAAAGAAGCGCAGGCGCAGAAGGACAAAGAAAAAGAACAGCCGGATAAATCCGCGACCGAAACCGAACCCAAAGAACGCGACGATTCCGAATGCGAAAGCGAACCGAGCGAGTCCGAATTCGAGGACGGAGCGGAGGACAAAAGCGACGTGGACATTTCTGACCTCAGCAAAGCCAGTGTGATTATTCCCGGAGCTCTGGCGGTCAGCACTCACGACACATCCAGCACAAACTCCACGACAGAACCGAGCACAGCCGCGCAGCAAACGCCGCTGTGAGGATCTGCGGTTAACGCGTCTCACGGGCCTTCTTCAGCCATCGCTTCATGTGAAACACGGCCTTCATGACCCTTGAGAGAGGACAACATCAGCGCTCTGCCTTAAACCAACCACTCCACCTTCATATGACGATTTGGGAATTGAATGTTCATGAATTAAGACGTTGATAAACTTGACTGTATTATATTTTGTCTGTAAGTATTTGCACTGAAAATGTAAATAAACGTTTGTTACTAATATTCCAACTGGTGTATTTATGGAAATCAATGCACTTTAGCCAAAACTCAAAACAAACAAATGCATTTAAATAATATAAACTAGTCAACATTTAAAGAGGATCGAAACCTTTTATCAAAGTTGTCCTGAAACTTAAAACCACTTTGATTAACTTTTTTTGATCCACTTCAAATGTTGACTATACTGTATTTAACGATTAAACAAACGCTTCCCAACCGATGAATTCATGCAAAATTAATTTCGCCACTTTTTCCTGAATAACAAATTAAATAGGCTAATAAAAACGATATAATAATGATTCTTATTTGCATTGTACATATTGCATATAAATATGGTTTGTCTATCGCAATGAACTCTTGCTACACAATTCTCACTAATAGCTGCCTGTATTTCTCGGTTGCATAATTCGGTAGTTCATGACATTTTCACAATTTTGCAGGAATAGATTACACAAACGACTCATGTTTTATTGTGAAAGTCAATAACTTATAAATCTTAACACGAAAACAAAATGATGGGCGAACGATTGGGGCAAGTTGCCACACGGTTTCTCTCTAGCAGTGGTTTTAGATGATAAAACCAGCCATTAGCCATCCAAGCCAAGATTCAAATCATCATACTGATCAGAATGGATTAATTTTCATATAGCGTTGTTAGGTAAACAACTGTACAGAATAAAAGCACAATGGCATGCGTTAATTCTGTAATTTAGTGCAATAATTGAATAAATATCATTTTTATTATATATTTAATTCTATTTTATGTTTATTTTTGACCAAATTATTAGTTTTTACGTGTGTTTCATAATTGTTTTTAGATTTAACTGCAAACTATTCAATAGCCTATAATCCAGATACAGTATGTCATGGAAGATGGCTTTTCATACTGGAGAAATAACACATTCTTTTCAAGTTATTGTCAATAAACTAATGGTTTCCATACAGTACGGCAACATCTCATTTCATAGTTTTTCTCCTCTGTTTGTGGACATTCCCATCATAAGGCCGTGATGGATGTTGAAATAGACGTCTTTTGGCCTGTCAGGCCTTTTAGAGTCAGGTTAATGTAATTCTGCCAAGGCTTTTTCGCCCTGAAAAATGTGAGCTGGGTGAAATCTAGCGTCCAACAATAAACAGAGAGCGAAGAGCTTGGATTTATAGTTTGTATACATTCGCTGGCTCCAGATATCAGCAACAGAGCGGATGAGTATGTTTTATGAATGTAGGTTGAGATCTGCGCATCAAAAACTACTCCATTTATGGACTCTGGCTGTCTAAGCTACACTTCACATGCCATGTAATGAGGTGGAGTGTATAATGTCAGGGCAAAACTATTCGAGGATTTGGACAATAATCCATCCAGAGATATTACAGCCTCATGACATTACTATTAGTGTATATTTTACATCTTCAGATGAGTTATTGCACATTCAAGTATTGCAAAAAAGAGGTTTTCTCTGGTTTATTAAACTGTTGATAAAGAGACAGGCTGTTTACATGAGGCTGTGATAACAGGCAGTTTATGTAGTTTAATGAGTTCAGTTCATAAACTGATAAGAGTGGCTACTGCGAGACGATCCAGATGAACGTTCATGAAGTGCAGATTCATAACAGCATTGAGTCAGAGCGCCACAAAGAAGCATTCAAGTCTATAACCCAAAACAGGCCTGTTAACGGCATTAGTGTCTGTGAGAATAATTAGGATTTAAAAGACATTCATAAATCTGGAACATCCCAACAGTTTGTCTGTCCCAGGAAGACAGCAAAATCACAGTGAATGAAGCCAGTAGTGTGTGTGTGTGTGTGTGTGTGTGTGTGTGTGTGTTTGTGTCTCTCAACTTTATCACTTTGAATGGCAAGTGTGAAAATGTGACTTGTAGATTGATACATAATACTTTATTCATCAAGGATGCGTTCAATTGATCAAAAGTGGCAGTAAAGACATTTATGTTACATACATGTAAATATTGATCTTTTCAACTTTTTATTCAAAGAATCCTGAAAAATAAAATGTATCACAGTTTCCACCAAAAAAGCAGCACAACTGTTTTCAACATTGATAATAATCAGAAATGTATGTTGAGCAGCAAATCAGCATATTAGAATGATTTCTGAAGATCATGTGACACTGAAGACTGCAGTAATGATGCTGAAAATACAGCTGCGCATCACAGAAATAAACTACAGTTTACAATATATTACAATAGACAACAGCTATTTTAAATTGTAGTAATATTTCACAATTTTATGCTATTTACTATATTTTTTAAAAAGGTAGGGTGTTATATATATATTATTCCTTACAAGTCACTAGCATAAAAAATTATTAAAGAGATCAAATGAAAACAATTGTGACAAACTCCTAAAATGAACAACTGGAAAACTCCTAGAACTTTAGTTTCAGGTTAAGGAAGTTTCCAGGAAAAGAAAAAAAAAAGAGAAGAGAGAGAGAGAGAGAAGTCTCAGACACCAACAATGTGTCATCAACAAAGGCCATAAATAATATGAAATCTTAGTTCATATTGCCATAATAAAGTCATTTTGTTCATTTTGACTAACACACACACACACACACACACAGACATTAAGATCTCAGTAAAGCAGAGCTCTGAACATGAATGATTTCACCGAAGACCACCTGAAGCACCACGAGCTCTACTTTCCTTCATTCCAGAAAGAAGGATGACCTCTGGAGATCTCCGGTTTTTCCACTTAAGCCCACATATTGAATTCCACTTCAGGACATTCCCGCTGCCCGCGCTACCTGCAGACGACCTGCTTCACGCGCTCTTTTACACCAAAACCTAATGCAGTCCTCGACATCAGTCACAGATACAGACGCTGCATTTACACTTGCAGTTTAATCACTTTCCATGGAAAACGTTTATCTGCGAGCCGGCCTCATAATACACGCATAAATTGCCTGTCTGAGCCACGGTGTCAATCTCAAATTCTCCTTCGCAAAGTTGTGAATTACGTTTGTATGCGCAAACATGCAATAACAATAACAGTGCAAAAGCTTAACATAATACTGCAGCGTTTGATTTGTGAACTGTCTTCAGAGCTTTTATGATCACTCGGAGAAATCCCATCTGGCCCAGGATTTAAAGTCAGCCGTTTCTTCACTATTTAAAGAGCGAGTCGAACGTCCCTCTGACCTCGACACAGAGCAGCTCGCAGGCCGAGACGTTTTGAGTAAGGAGCTGCTTCAAATAAATTAGGGCTCTGTGTGTTTTCACTTCCAAACACATTTGCGAAGGATTAATGTGACGGATTCGGATCTCGGCGGGACCAGAGCGATTCTCCGATGGAGCCGCTGATAAACTGACAGTGATTAGCAGAGTTTAACTCTCCAGAATGTTTCAGGCCTGTAATGCAAGTCAGTCCATCGATAGATCAAGTTTGAAAAATTTTCCAACAGTGAATCAGGAAGCATTACCTTCCCAAAAATAAATTAGTTAAATTCTCAAGACTTCCCCAAAAAAAAAAAAGATTTTATATATAATAATTTATCAATAATAAATTATTGAAATTTTATAGTACATATAATAATTCTATTCTATTTCTAATTCTATAATTCTAATATATTAATTTATATATTATATATTATTTTTATTTTATGTATACATAGCATTCAGAGATATGTAAAATATATAAAATGTTTATAAGAATAAATTTAGATATAATTAATTACCAATAATAATTAATATAAAAATAATTGTATTTTATGTTTTTAATATATTAATTTCACACACACACACACACACATACATATATATATATATATATATATATATATATATATATAGTCATGGCCAAAAATATCGGCACCCTTGGTAAATATGATCAAAGAAGGCTGTGAAAATTAATCTGCATTGTTAATCCTTTTGATCTTTTATTAAAAAAATTCACAAAAATCTAACCTTTCATTGGATAATAAGAATTTAAAATGGGGGGAAATATCATTATGAAATAAATGTTTTTTCTCTGATACACATTGGCCACAATTAACGGCACCCTTTTATTCAATACTTTTTGAAACCTCCATTTGCCAGTTTAACAGCTCTAAATGTTCTCCTATAATGCCTGATGAGGTTAGAGACACCTGACGAGAGATCAGAGACCATTCCTTCATCCAGAATCACTCCAGACCCTTCAGATTCACAGCTCCATGTTGCTGCTTCTTCTCTTCAGGTCACTCATGTTCTACAGGGTTCAGGTCAGAGGACTGGAATGGCCAGCAGAAGCTTGGTTTTGTGCTCAGTGACCCATTTTTGTGTTGTTTTTGAGGTTTGTGTTTGGATTATTGTACGGTTGGAAGATCCAAACATGGCCCATTATAAGATTTCTAACAGAGTCAGTCACTTATTGATTTTTTATCTGTTGGTATTTGATAGAATCCATGATGCCATGCGTCTAAACAAGATGTCCAGGACCTCCAGCAGAAATATAGGCCCACAACATCAAAAATACAGCAGTATATTTCATTGTACACATGGGGTACTTTTTATCCCTGTGTTCACCAAACCCATCTTGAGTGTTTGCTGCTAAAAAGCTCATTTTTAAGTTTCATCTGACCATAGAAGCCAGTCCCATTTGAAGTTCCAGTCGTGTCTGATACTGAATATGCTGGAGTTTGTTTTTGGATGAGCGAGGACAATTCTTCTTGAAACCCTCCCAAACAACATGTGCTGATGTAGCTGCTGTTTGACCATTTTTTTTTTAAGGTTTTCTGACCCGAGACTCAACTATTTTCTGTAATTCTCCAGCTGTGGTCCTTGGAGAGTCTTTATCCACTCAAACTCTCCTTCTCACCGTGCATTAGGACGATATAGACACACGTCCTCTTCCAGGCAGATTCCTAACATTTTATGTTGATTGGAAATTCTTAATTATTGCCCTGATGGTGGAAATGGGGATTTTCACTGCTCTAGCTCTTTTCTTAAAGCCACTTCACTAATTTGTGAAGCTAAATTATATTTTGCTGCACATCAGAAATATATTCTTTGGTTTTTCTCATTGTGATGATGATTAAGAGAATTTGGGCTTTGGGTAACACTTTAGAATACTGTTCCTTCGTTAATTAATAACTATACAGGAACAAGTGACTAATGCACTATTAACATTGTAGTAACTACTATTACATAACTACTATTTTTTTAATATATATCCTGGAGAACTACTAAGAACTACTGTATTCAGGTTCATAATTAATGTGAATTATGCATAATGTATAATTAATTCTAAAATGAAGATCATGGTAAACCACTAGTAATGACTCAAGAATGACCAAATTCTTCTAAATGAACTACTAATTACTTGGATCAGTATTCTAAAGTGAAAATCATCATAACTTCCTAATATAGACTGACGTCTTTGTAAAGCTTTTGAGATATATGTAAGGTTTTGGATAGTAATGACTCGTGTGTTACTACATCCTTCTGAAGAAATGACTAATTATTTGGATCAGTATTCTAAAGTGAAGATCACGGTAACCCACTAGTAATGATTTAAGTGTTACCAAATCTAGCAAAAGGAATTACTAACCAAAACCTTACAAAAACCTCAAAAGTTTACAATAACGTCAGTAATTACTAGGAAGTTATCACAGTCTTCACTTTAGAATACTGATCCAAAAATATTGTAATACTGATCCAAGTAATTAGTGGTAATTTAGAAGAATTTGGTCATTCTTGAGTCATTACTAGTGGTTTACCATGATCTTCATTTTAGAATTAATTATACATTATGTATTATTCATATTAATTATGAACCTGTATACAGTAGTTCTTGGGGAGGTATGAAAAAATAAGTTACTGATTAACTAATAGTGAACTACCACATTCGACTAAGCACTATCACTTACTTAATTTCTAGCGATTATCGCCGATTTGATTGCACAGATACTATTTAAACTAAACTGAGCTAGACAATGACATCTCTGAATTCAGTAATGAAATGCCTTTAACTGAAAATTGAGTGTTTAATCTTATCATTATACATTACTGACACTCTATCCTCCAATTTGATACTGTTAAGTGCTTTGACACAATCTGTATTGTAAAAGCGCTATATAAATAAAGGTGACTTGACTTGACTTGACTTACTAATTCATTAATCAGAGTTTCTTGTTAGTTACTAGTAGTTACTAAAGTGCTAATATTGTGTTACTCATGTGTTCATTAATGATGGAACAGTATTCTAAATCCGAGCTTTGTTTTCCCTCCTATTTATATTTCTGTGAAACAGGAAGCCATGGCTGGATAATTTCATGTTCATAATCACCCTGGAGTGCTCAAAATTGTGATTATGAATGGGAATATACTTCAGAGATATTTACTCATAAGAATTTCTAGGGGTGCCAATAATTGTGTCCAATGTGTATTTGAGAAAAACATTTATTTCATAATGATATTTCTTTCATAACATTTATTTCATAATGATATATATATATATACACACACACACACACACACACACACACACTCAAAAATGTATGTACAATTTAATACATAAATGTTTATACAAATAAATTTGTATATAATAATTAATAATGATATTTATAATAATTATATTTTCTATTTTTAATATAATTAAAATATTATTTTTATTAAATAAATATGTATACACAATTTTTTAAAATGAATACATAAAACTTAAAACATTTATAAAATATTTATATAATTAAGTTCATTTATAATAATTAATAATAAATTACCAATTGTAATTAACATAAAAAGAATATTACCTATAATAAATATATTTAATATTTTAATATATTAAATGTATAAATTGTATATGTAGTAAAATGTCAAAATGCACTGTATAAAATCTAAAAAATATATATAAAATGCTATTATATTAAATTATAGCTATATATATATATATTCAGCATCATTACGCAACTGTTTTCTTCTAAGAACATTCTCCACAGGTTACACTGAGGTGACACTAAATGTGTTTTATTTGGTTTAGTCGGTGCCAGCGAAACATTAGACCGTTGTCCTGCGCTCTCTGTCTGATTTATGAGGTAAAGGAACGGTCTGCTCTACAAACGACACACCTCTGACGAACAGCTTCTACCAACTACAGAAAATATAACACTACTGCCTGTTATTTAACATCACGTCGCAATGATTCAATAACCATCGCAGTCCCTTTCAGTGGAATAACACTGCTGAATGCATATATCAACGCCTTCGCTAGTACTGTGAAGGGTATGCTGTTGTTTTAATAAAATAAGGACTAGAATTACGATCGTTTTAGATGCTTAACTTCACTTTACTTAAAACACATGAAATGTTAAATAAATCCAGAGCACAGGAATGTTGTTCATAATGTGTTAAAACCACAAATGAGGGCACAGAGGACACTTCATGAGATTAAGGCTTTATAACTGATTTAAAAGTTTGAGGTGTTTATAAGCACAGACGGAGACAGCAAACCCTTCATCTTAAGAAAAACTTCATCTTTATTATTCAGTCTAAGACATGATGGACTGTGGCAGGACTTTGGATGGCGTCCTATTAGCACAACTCTACTTTTCTAGTTAAGTCACGTTTCACTCTCAGTTATTATTACTCAGTTGTCATTCAAAGAAAGTGACATTTGCAGGCCTTTCTAGCTTCGGAATGTGACATTTCTGAGAGAATCGACCATAATACACAAAATTAAAATATTATCCAACTCACATTGTGCTAATTTCTAAGGCTCTAAATGATCAACAGGATTAAAAATTGCTTAAAACCTATTGCACACAATACAGTAAATGATCTTTTAGTGTAATGGTATAAAAGTCCTTCTTCAGCTGTTGCTTCACCGTCTTTTTGACTTCAGATCTTTACTAATTTTGATCAAGTAGAGGTCAGAATAACTGCAGTCATATCTCCAGATTAACTCTTACTGAAGCAGCTCAGCTTTACTTGATTCTCCATCAATCATTTTCTAGAAACATCAGCGCGTCTCAAATCTGATCATCAGGATCTTTTGAGGAGCTTTACTTTCACTGTTCCTCAGCGGAGGAATGATCTTCATCTCACATCTTCTGAGGAGCTTTATTTCTTCATCTCTCCATCAGCATTGGATTGCATTGCATTATATGTTTGCATCATTTCAATCTCATCTTACTAAGACATTTAGTTGGAGATATGGAGCGACGGCTGATGTTTATAGCATTTTATGTAAGGATCTGCTATACTGTTTTAAAAGCATCAGAATTGTATCACTATTTGGTCATATAAATATCAGCATCTGCACCAAATTTAGGCTTCTGAATGAGCTTTTTCCTCCATGTTCTCAGACTATATGAGCCATAAAAGCCTGATGGATCAAAATATAAAACACATATGCAAAATGTTTTATATTTTTAAAAAATATTTTGTCTAAAGGTTTACAAATTGTGATTTTCAGCCTAGTATTTCATATGTAAGGCTTTACAGGGTTAATAAATTAAATAGCGCCTTCATTTCAGACTAATAAACTGCCACGTTATTATGCCTTAACCTTCTCATTTGTCTGTAAATTGCTAAAAATCATTGCTTTTACACGTTTCCTGCATTGAAGTGTTAAAATCTTCAGTGTTTTGCATGCTCACGGCCCTGAAAACCGATCTGGGTACATGGGAGCTGTCGCCACATTTCCAAAAAGCTGCATTATCGAGCGATTTCCTAACATGCTCGCAGTTTCCAGGCAACTTGGCTTTGCTTTTCCACAAACCAAAAGCGTTTGCCAGCCAGTTGGGAGAGGGTGAGGAAAAGAGAAAGAACGAAAAAAAAAGAGTCTAAGAGGCATCTAAAGTTAAATTTAAAGATGTGTTTCTTTTGGACGCCCGTCTGCGCAGCCATAAACCAAGGGAGACATTTTCATACTCGACATTTTTCATGGTTTCGCTCTGAGTTTCCTCCCTTCCTCTCGCTCCACCTTGGCTCTGGTTACGTACTGCCGCACTGGCTGCAGACCACAGGCGACGGGGCATCATCGCCTCGTGAAAAACCCAACGCCGAGCCCCCGCCCACCCCCTCTGGACGGGGCCCGGTTGTCCTTGGCCGGCTCTTGGACTTGGGGGCCGATCCTTAGAGACTTTACCACTTGGGCTCGCACTACTGAAGAAGGCTTTCAACACCCGCGTGATTTTAAAGTAATGCCTTGTGCGCACACTTAAGTCCAATCGCAGACTGTTATTGGTACTAATGTAAAGACTCCCAAGGCCGTTGAACATGGCAATAAACGTAGCCGGGAGGTTTCTGCCAACTCTGTGGCACATTTCGCTCGTAGTTTGTTATTAATTAGCGTTAAGCGCTCCTCTGTCAGAGATTTATCACGCGTCCCGTCTGCATATTTAAAGACATTTACGCTGGTTATTATAACCAAGTTCAGCCGGCCTGCGACGATATAAAAAAAACAAAGATCGAGAAGCAAATTACTGTCATCAAAGATGGAACAAAAATGATATTTAGCTGGGTTTCTATAATCGTGACGCCCGTGGCTTTTGGATTTATGGTGCATTTCAAGTTAATGGTTTCAGCCCATGAATGGCAAAGCCATGAACGTACATATGAAAATCCATCACAAAACTCGATGACAGGTCATTATTTAATTAATCAAACGTGAGCGTCAGATCACAGTTGTTTCAACTCTGTTAGCTAACATGAAGCAGCTCAACCAAATGGATGAATTGTACTACAGGATGAATCTCATGATACCAAGAACACATCCAGGTCAGTTCACACATAAATCAATAAAAATAAGTAAAATTTATGCATGTAAAACAAAGGACCATTATGATATTTCAGTCTATTTAGTTATATATATAATTTACATACAATTAATTTAATATATTTAATAATAATAATAATATTATTTATAATTATTAAATGTATTAAATTGTTAGTTTTTTTCCCCCACGAGATTCAGCCTTTAACTGTAAATGTAAAAGTAAACGTAAATGTGTTTCCTCAATATCAGAGGAGGGTTTTATTTTTGTCCTTTGTGTTTTAACTCGTTCCCTAAACGATGCCTATCTGTTTTTTCACATCCTCAATACCAATTTATCAAACACGCAAAGGAACAAGAATGATGATGATCTTCACAAATACAAAAACAACAAAACTAGTAAGCTTTAATGAGTATTTATTTATAGCTTGGTAAGTTAATGATGTGATCAAACGTCTAACACCAAGTATTAAAGTTTAAAATGTGAAAAATCCCACACTAAGAGATTAGATACCAAACACCTTTGCAGCCACCCAGAGCACCCTAGCAACACCTTAGCAGCCACCTAGCAACAATCTAGACCACTTTGGAAGCGATCCAGGGGCCAGTTGCATAAACTGTTTAGACTAGTCTTAAAAAGTTAGTCGTTTAATTTTTTTTCTTCAAGACTGGTCATAACTTTTAAATTCAGTTATGAAAAGGTAGATTGGTCTTATTTTTATTGGAAAAGTAAGACTGATTACCCCTTGGCAACTGCTAGTTGGTTAAACTAGTTCTTAAGACACAGTCTTAACAGGGTGGCTAAGTTTATGCAACTGGCCCTAGAACACCCTGGCAACACCTTAGCAACCACCCAGAACACCCTAGCAACACCTTTGCAGCCACCTAGCAACAATCTAGACCACTTTAGCACCCAACCCGAGACACCTTTGCAGTCACCAGGCAACCACTCCAAACACCCTAGAAACACCTTAACAACCAAACACCATTGCAGCCACTTAGAAATGACCAAGAGCACCAAAGAAGCATCTAAACAACCACCCAGAACACCTTAGCAACACATTAGCAACAAAAAACCTTTGCAGCCATCAAACAATGGCCTAGACCACCCTACCAACACCATAGCAACCACCCTAAAGAGAACAGCTTTACAGCCACAAAGCAACCACCCAGAACACCTTTGCAGACACCAAGCAACTATCTTTAACACCCTAGAAACACCTTAGCAACCAACCAGAACACCTTTGCAGCCACCTAGCAACCACCCTAAACACACTAACACCACCTTAGCAACCAAACATCTTTGCAGCCACTTAGAAATTACCCAGTTCATCATAGCAACTATCTTTAACACCCTAGAAACACCTTAGCAACCAACCAGAACACCTTTGCAGCCACCTAGCAACCACCCTAAACACACTAACACCACCTTAGCAACCAAACATCTTTGCAGCCACTTAGAAATTACCCAGTTCATCATAGCAACACCTTAGCAACCACCCAGAACACCCTAGTAACACATTAGCAACCAAAACCTCTGCAGCCACCTAGCAATGACCTAGATCACCCTAGAAACACCTTGGCGAAAACCCTAAAGAGAACAGCTTTGCAGCCACCTAACAACTATCCATAACACCATAGCAACACCTTAGCAACCAACCAGAACACCTTTACAGCCACCTAGCAACCACCCCAAACTCCCTAGTAACACCTTAGCAATCAGACCAGAGGTGGGGGCAAGTCACACATGTTCAAGTCTCAAGCAAGTCTCAAGTCACAGTACAAACAAATCAAGCAAGTCTAGTCAAGTTAGTGGCTCACCTCAAGCAAGTCAAGTCGAGTCCTGATAAGGGTCAAGTCAAGTCAAGTCACAGTATCAAACAGGAACAAATATATTTTTGCCACACGACCTTATTCATTTTTCCTCAGAAATTAACTTTTTTAATTATACATTTTAAATAATAATGTTTTAAATATAACATTTTGAAAATAGGCAAAATACTACTTTGTATACTGATAAGTCTGTAATTGAGAAAATATTGATAAAAATACAAGATAAAAATATGTATCTCATATTTATGTTATATTGAGTTTGACCATCCTAAGAGATGATTTTGCACTAAATATCTCCAGTGAAGCCTGGGATTCAGTCTCGGAGCACGCTAAAGAATTTCAGTGTGTAACAAAACATGCTATTCAATTTAAAATAATATGTTGACTACAAATCACCCTTATATCAGAAATAAAATGGACCCAAATTTTCATCGGATATAGACACCCAAACATTGTTCTTGAAAACTATTGTCATCATGGCTCAAAACAAGAAACCTATTACTGTTAATGTTTATGTATCTTCCCCTGTAACTTATCGATTTCTTTGATTTTATCTTAATAAGAACTAAATTGACAGCTGTGCATTTAAGGTCTGCCTAAGCTTTTTGTTTTGTTTTGTTTTCTGTTTGTTCTGTTGGGGAAAAAAAATAATAAAAAAATTGAATATAGAAATATGAAATGAAATGATAGGCCTACTCTACGACAGTAATGCCACCAGTAAGTGGTGGCAAATCACAGCTTTATCACAGAAGCGTTCATTGAACTGATTCATTCAAAATTGATTCGTTCATGAACAAGCAAGAATGGGCCACTGAATCACTCAACCGATTCGTTCAAATCCCTGGATTCGTTCAGTATTCAGTGTGTTGCTTAGAGACGCGCGTAACTCTAGCTGTGGGCTCAACGAAACTGTTGGCAGCCGCGCTGAAAATATTACTATATCGTTATAAATATAAAAACTCATACTAAGGCCATTTTGACAACATGTCTTGAATTTTGGGTTCAAGAGAAATATCACTAATCGAAAACACTGTGGTTTCTGGGGTGCAATTCCATATATTGATTTACAAAGAGGGATACTCCACACTAAAGCACTGTTTTGAGAGGCGGAACGCCAGCGAAATTAAAGTTTGACGTCGTTAATTACAAACACGAGATTAATAATTTATAATCACTTTAATTTAATGACAGACCTAAGCTGAATTTAAGACCTATGCTGTTTTCAACTAACGAACAAGCTTACATACATTTCCTTTATGAAGTGGTGACGTCCTGGCTTTGCAAATGCATACAGTTTGGAAGAGTGTTAATCCAAACATCGCGAGATTCTCTTGCTCCCTGTATTTGGTGCGCTGTGTTCCTGCGCTCGTGCACAGTGTCATGAACTGCGCAGACTCAGACTGGTTCAGCGGCTTGCGTTTTGTTTACCAAATTATGTCGCACTCGCAATGATTTATAATAATAATTAGTTGTTATAAAGTCAAGTCTCAAGTCACTGGATCTCAAGTCCAAGTCAAGTCAAGTAATTTTCTTTATTTAGTCAAGCAAGTCACAAGTCCTTAAATTTGTGACTCGAGTCCCCCACCTCTGAATCAGACACCTTTGCAGACACTTAGAAATTACCTAATTCACAATAGCACCACCTTAGCAACCATCCAGAATACCCTAGTAACACCTTAGTAACCAAACTTTTTTTGCAGCTACCTAGCAATGACCTAGATCACCCTAGAAACACCTTAGCGACCAACTAGAACACCCTAACACATTAGCAACTGAACACCTTTGCAGCCACCTGGCAACCATTTTATGTACATTGTAGTTTTTTTAAGTACACTGAAAAAGCAAATTCACTTAGAAACTGCTAGTAAATTTCACAATTAATTACAAAGAATCTAACTGAATTAAATATGAATAAAATTTTTTTCAGCTGCTCACACACATTTTCAAAACCTTACCTCTTTTTTTCAAAACTTTACACACAAATCCAAGAATTGCACACAAAATGCAAAATGCCTCACATCTCTTGCAAAATGAAGCACTGCATTCAAAATATCACAAACACATCTCAAAAGCAAACATTTGCAAACACCTTTGCCATAATATTAATTCCTGTTAGATTTTTGTGTGTTGTGTTTTGCAAAAAGTGTTTTATGAAATTGAAAACTGAGTCAAAGGTTGAGAATTAGTGTATGGTTTTGCAGATTTGGTGTGTGCTTCTGCTGTTTGAGTTTCAGAAATTGTGTGACAAGTAAAGATTTTGTGTGTAAGCTGTTGAAAAAAACTAAGTACTTGTATTGTCTTGCAAAATGTGCTCCAATAATCTTCGTTTTATTTACAACTTGTTTACAGTGTACAATGATAACACAAATCATTTGTTTTATTTAATTAAACTCTTCTGTCTGTTCAACAGTGAACCTCTTTGTTTTGAACTAAACAGCCAGCTGTGTGTTTTGGGTTGGAAAGCAAACACGCAGCCCTTCTGAGATGTGACTTTGATTTGTTTAGAAAGATGCTGCTTGAAATCAGTGCGATGGTGCTGTAGTGTTGAAGGACCACCCTGAGCTCCTCTACTGTCTTTAACAGGCTCATTTTTCATGAGTGTAATGATAATGAGCTCATAATCAGACGACTGTGAGGAGGAGAGAGACAGATGCGTGTGTGTTTGTGTGTGTTTGATCGCTCAGCTTGTTAAAGGCAGAGAAAGACAAACACGACACCAGCTCAGTTTGTCTTGTTTGTGTTCCAAAGCAAACAGTGTGGATTAGAGGAGAGAAACGAGATAAAGGAAAGTAAGAGAAATGACTCACTTCAGCAGCTGCTGCTTTACTGAAACATGAGCCTGTGAATCAACACACTGCACTTCTGATTCACTGCTAATGACTCCACATCAAAGAAACATCATGATATAAGAGGACTGGCCAAAGCAGAGCGTCCGGCGTCACAGGTCATGTTTACATAGACTGAATCTGAGATATTCAATTCAGTTTACAAGAAGTCACGTCTCTAAACGTCCTTCCCAGCAAAGCTCAGTTTTAGGAGCCAATACGTTGTGTGGCGATGAAAGAAAATAAGCAATGTGCATTTCAGGAATGATTACAGGGCATTCAGTGCAGGGATATTATCGTGAACTAAAATTAAAATCATAAAAAATAAAGATAAAAATAAAAATAAATTGTTACTTGAAAAAAAACATTAATTGAAATAAAAAAATTAAAAAAATGTAAAAAAAAAATTAAACAACAACTTTATTTCAGCTAGTTTCCAAGCCAACATTTCTCATTTCGGATTAGTTTAAGGTAATAAATAAAATTAAAATAAAATCATAAAAAAAGAATAAATAAATGAAATATAACTGAAATAAGAAATTAAACTAATAAATAAATATTAATAAATTATATTAATCACACAGACATTAAAACTAATAAAGATGACAAAAAAACTGTTGCTAAGGTGTTGCTAGGTCATTGCTATATGGCTGCAAAGGCGTTCTGGTTGGTTGCCAAGGTAAGGTGTTGCTAGGGTGGTCTAGGTCATTGTTAGGTGGCTGCAAAACTGTTATGGTTGGTTGGTTGCTAAGGTGTTGCTAGGGTGGGTTTAGGTTGTTGCAAAAAGAGCACTGCATTTCAGCCCGGGCCCAACGGGCCCCGACTTTTTTTACGCCCCTAGGGCCGGGCTTTGGGCAAATTTTCACGTCACAGTTCAGATACGGGCCGGACCTTGGGCCTGTTTTAGGCTTCTCCTTATTTTTATATTTTAGACATCCATCAATTAGTGATGAAAAAAAAATTGCAGCGCTGGTGGAAACAACACGAGACCGTGCCGCGACTGTCAAGAGCAGCTCGACGGTGTTTAGTGTCTCCACCAGAAGCAGCAGCAGCATGCGTGCCGTCAGCTGAAGAGTGCTGCGTTCAAATGCATGCAATAGGCTAAAGCTTGCCGCAAAGCCCCAGCAAAAGTAATTACCATGAATGTGTCCGGGGAAAATACACTGAACAAAATTATAAACATAACACTTTTGTTTTTGCCCCCATTTTTCATGAGCTAAACTCAAAGATCTAAGACTTTTTCTATATGTACACAAAAGGCCTATTTCTCTCAAATATTGTTCACAAATCTGTCTAAATCTGTGTTAGTGAGCACTTCTCCTTTGCCGAGATACTTCATCCACCTCACAGGTGTGGCATATCAAGATGCTGATTAGACAGCATGATTATTGCACAGGTGTGCCTTAGGCTGGCCACAATAAAAGGCCACTCTAAAATGTGCACTGAAAAAAATTGCAAGTGATCGCGTCTCTATGTCCTGCAAAGCGCACTTTAGCTTCCACTCTCCGCACAAACTATTGGATATAGCGCACATTTATCTAGGTATAACGTTTAAACATTGTTACATGCTTAAACTGTTTTATATCTATAGATTTTATTTATAAAATCTAGCCGGGCTAGGGCCTGAGCGTATCGGGACAGCGCCGGGCTAGGGCTTGGATTTGAGGCCCGAGCAGGGCTCTAGTTGCAAAGGTGATAGTCAGTTGTTAAGCGGTGTTGCTAGGGTGCTCTAGGTCATTGCTAGGTGGCTGCAAAGGTGTTCTAGTTGGTTGCTAAGGTGTTGATATGGGTTCTTAGTAAAACTTTAATTAAAATTAACGTGAAAACAGGAAATCTAAAAAAACAAATCTAATACAATAATTCTCAAATCTGATTCAAATTAACAAAAACTATAATAATATATTAATGATACTAAAGTAACACTCATTCAATTGTATTGATTCTGAGAGTATTTTTCACATTAATTTTCTCCACAGAGGTTTAAAACCTTAAATAAACAGAACTGATCTATGAACCAAATCAGCCGGTTAAACGGCAACATTACAAACTTGATTTGAAACCAAATGAAACCACTTCATTTCCAGCGATATCTTCTACATGATTGCACAGATACTATTTAAACTGAACTGAGCTGGACGATGACATCATTGAATTCAATAATGAAATGCATTTAACTGAAAATTGAGTGTTTAATCTTGTCATTTTACATTATTGATATTGGAAAGTTGCTTTGACACAATCTGTATTGTTAAAAGCGCTATATAAATAAAGGTGACTTGACTTGACCAAATAAGAAGAAAAAAAATAAAGAAAAAAAATAATTACGAGACTGTGTACTTAACTACTCATCTGATGAAGCACTGTGAATGATGTAAACAAATAGACATTATGGTATTATATAAAATGAAATTATTGACTTACAGTGATAGAAGTATACAATATATGTGATTACAGTATACAATATATATATATATATATATATATATATATATATATATATATATATATATATATATATATATTTTTTTTTTTTGCAAAATATTAAAATGTATACCAATATATGCAGTTTCCACAGTAACAATATATTCTCCAATAATTAAACACACCTTAAAGGGACAGTCCATCCAAAAACCTGTGTGACTGACTTTCTTCTGTAGAACATGAAAGAAGATATTTTACAAACCGCTTTACTCACCAGTGACTTCTACTAAATGGAAAAAAAAAAAAAGAGACAATTCTCAAAATATCTTATGTTCCATAGAAGAAAGGAAGTCATGCAGGTTTGAAATGACATGAGGGTGTGTAAATTACCCTTTTAAACAAGTGAAGTCAAACTTAAAGGAACACTCCACTTTTTTTGGAAATAGGCTCATTCTCCAACTCCCCCAGAGTTAATAAGTTGAGTTTTACCATTTTTGAATCCATTCAGCTGATCTCTGGATCTGGCGATAGCACTTTTAGCATAGCTTAGCATAGATCATTGAATCCTATTAGACCAGTAGCATCGCACTCAAAAATGACCAAAGAGTTTCGATAGTTTTCCTATTTAAAACGTGACTCTTCTGTAGTTATATCGTGTACTAAGACCGGCGGAAAATGAAAAGTTGCGATTTTCTAGTCCGATATGATTAGGAACTATACTCTCATTCCGGCGTAATAATCAAGGAACTTTGCCGCGGCAGCAGGCGCAGTGATATTACGCAGCGCCTGAAAGTAGTCTCCAGCTATATTATAACCAGTTACCCAGCTGGGGACTACTTTCAGGCGCCGCGTATCACTGCGCCTGCTGCGCCATGGTACGGCAGCAAAGTTCCTTGATTATTACGCCGGAATGAGAGTATAGTTCCTAGCAAAATCGGACTAGAAAATCGCAACTTTTCATTTTCTGCCGGTCTTAGTACACGATATAACTACAGAAGAGTCAAGTTTTAAATAGGAAAACTATCGAAACTCTTTGGTCATTTTTGAGTGCGATGCTACTGGTCTAATCGGATTCAATGATCTATGCTAAGCTATGCTAAAAGTGCTATCGCCAGATCCAGAGATCGGCTGAATGGATTCAAAAACGGTAAAACTCAACTTATTAACTCTGGGGGAGTTGGAGAATGAGCCTATTTCCAAAAAAAGTGGAGTGTTCCTTTAAAGTTTTTTATTTATTACAATCAGTCTTTCAATCACACTTTTAGTTTCCATCATCTGTGCAAACACACAGAGCTTATAAATAGCTTTCCAGTGACTTTAATTCTTGTGTATTTATAAATTTGTTGCATCTAAGCGGCATTAAAAAAAAGTTTGGAAACTCAAAGATAATTTTATGTTTTCAAAAGAAATTCACCTTTCTGTTCATCAATATAGGACTAAAAGATACAAAATAAACTACAATACCTGTAATATTTTCAATTAATTATTTTTTTTATTTTTTTCAGCAACCATTATGTTAGTCTACTAAGAAAACTTTTCTTGATTTAAAAAAAAAAAATCTACTTAAACTTTTATTCAGCAAGGATGCATTAAATAGATCAAAAGTGACAGTGAAGACATTTATAATCGTTGCAAAAAATTTCTATTTCAAATAAATGCTGTTCTTTTGAACTTTCTATTCATCTGTGAATCTTGAAAAATACAATGTATCACAGTTTCCACAAAAATATTGGCAGCACAATCAGAAATGTTTCTTGAGCAGAAAATCAGCATATTAGAATGATTTCTGAAGATCATGTGACACTGAAGACTGGAGTAATGATGCTGAAAATACAGATTTGATCACAGAAATCAATTACAGTTTAACAGATATTCATATAGAAAACACTTCTATTAAACTGTAATATTATTTCACAATTTCTTACACTACTTCTGACCAAATCAATGCAGCCTTGGTGTACATAAGGACTTTCAAAACATTTAAAAAAATCTTACTGACCCCAAATTTTACTGTATTTATAAATAACATTTCTCTCACCTCGTCTGCCATCCACATAGAATTGTTAATCGCAATGCATTCTGGGATTCCCTTCACATGCCTTTAAGCCAGGACTGCACTTATGATGCTTTGGAAATGCTGTCTAGGAAGGTCACTATATTTTGGAGCAGAACTACAACGAGAAGACAGAAACTTCATTAGGAAAACCTTTTCACATCAATTCTTTCACATTTATCTAATGCATTATGGTGAAATTCATTTCAGTCTGCTAGCACAGACGCGCAGGTCAGCTGTATTGGTTTCTGCCCGGCGGTTACCACAGAAACTGTCATCCAAATGCAAGGAAAAGAAGGTGAGCGATTTTTAGAAAGTTACTTGGTTTCACATCTCCTCACAGATTCCTCATTTGACAGAGTGTAATGCAGGCGGGCCAGACGTGAGCGCCGCTGACAGTTATTAGCGTTCACGATTAATGATGCCTTACATACAGTGTGCTCAGTGAGTTTACAAACACAAACCCGTCCTTGTGCTCTCATGGGCAATGTTCCCTCTAATTTCTTTTCTTGCTGAGCAAAACTTTTCTCTATCGGACGGACATTTCGGCCACCTGAGCAAAAACATTCTTTATACCAGACCTGTACAGCGCGCACAAAAAAGTGTGTAACTTTTAACTTTAATGTGCTATTTATATTTGATTTGACCCTTGATGTAACTAAATGATGTACATTCTGAGAAAACATTTATTATTATTATTATTATTATTTACAAAATAATATTTTGAAATAATATTACAATTTAAAATAAAAGTTCTCTATTTTAATATACTTTCAAATATACAGTGGGTACGGAAATTATTCAGACCCCCTTAAATTTTTCACTCTTTGTTATATTGCAGCCATTTGCTAAAATCATTTAAGTTCATTTTTTTTCCTCATTAATGTACACACAGCACCCCATATTGACAGAAAACACAGAATTGTTGACATTTTTGCAGATTTATTAAAAAAGAAAAACTGAAATATCACATGGTCCTAAGCATTCAGACCCTTTGCTGTGACACTCATATATTTAACTCAGGTGCTGTCCATTTCTTCTGATCATCCTTGAGATGGTTCTACACCTTCATTTGAGTCCAGCTGTGTTTGATTATACTGATTGGACTTGATTAGGAAAGCCACACACCTGTCTATATAAGACCTTACAGCTCACAGTGCATGTCAGAGCAAATGAGAATCATGAGGTCAAAGGAACTGCCTGAAGAGCTCAGAGACAGAATTGTGGCAAGGCACAGATCTGGCCAAGGTTACAAAAATTTCTGCTGCACTTAAGGTTCCTAAGAGCACAGTGGCCTCCATAATCCTTAAATGGAAGACGTTTGGGACGACCAGAACCCTTCCTAGAGCTGGCCGTCCGCCAAACTGAGCTATCGGGGAGAAGAGCCTTGGTGAGAGGTAAAGAAGAACCCAAAGATCACTGTGGCTGAGCTCCAGAGATGCAGTCGGGAGATGGGAGAAAGTTGTAGAAAGTCAACCATCACTGCAGCCCTCCACCAGTCGGGGCTTTATGGCAGAGTGGCCCGACGGAAGCCTCTCCTCAGTGCAAGACACATGAAAGCCCGCATGGAGTTTGCTAAAAACACCTGAATAAGATTCTCTGGTCTGATGAGACCAAGATAGAACTTTTGGCCTTAATTCTAAGCGGTATGTGTGGAGAAAACCAGGCACTGCTCATCACCTGTCCAATACAGTCCCAACAGTGAAGCATGGTGGTGGCAGCATCATGCTGTGGGGTGTTTTTCAGCTGCAGGGACAGGACGACTGGTTGCAATTGAGGGAAAGATGAATGCGGCCAAGTACAGGGATATCCTGGACGAAAACCTTCTCCAGAGTGCTCAGGACCTCAGACTGGGCGAAGGTTTACCTTCCAACAAGACAATGACCCTAAGCACACAGCTAAAATAACGAAGGAGTGGCTTCACAACAACTCCGTGACTGTTCTTGAATGGCCCAGCCAGAGCCCTGACTTAAACCCAATTGAGCATCTCTGGAGAGACCTAAAAATGGCTGTCCACCAACGTTTACCATCCAACCTGACAGAACTGGAGAGGATCTGCAAGGAGGAATGGCAGAGGATCCCCAAATCCAGGTGTGAAAAACTTGTTGCATCTTTCCCAAGAAGACTCATGGCTGTATTAGATCAAAAGGGTGCTTCTACTAAATACTGAGCAAAGGGTCTGAATACTTAGGACCATGTGATATTTCAGTTTTTCTTTTTTAATAAATCTGCAAAAATGTCAACAATTCTGTGTTTTTCTGTCAATATGGGGTGCTGTGTGTACATTAATGAGGAAAAAAAAAGAACTTAAATGATTTTAGCAAATGGCTGCAATATAACAGAGTGAAAAATTTAAGGGGGTCTGAATACTTTCCGTACCCACTGTAATTTATTCCTGTGAAGCAAAGCTGAATTTTCAGTTTCACATGATCCTTCAGAAATCATTCTAATATGATAATTTCCAACATCAGTGTTGGAAAAAGTGCTGCTTAATATTTTTAGGGACCTGTGATATTTTTCAGGATTCTTTGAGAAATAAAAAGTTAAAAAGAACAGTGTTTATTCAAAATAGAAAATTTACAATAAGTCAGTAAAAAAAAAAAAAAAATTTATTAATACTTTTATTCAGCAAGGATGTGTTAAATGGATAAAAAGTGATAGTAAAGACTCGCATTGTTAGAAAATATTTCTATTTTAAATAAATGCTGTTCTTTTTAACTTTTTATTAGCCTAATCAAAGAATCAAAGAAAAAAGGTTCCAAAAAATATTAAGCAGCACAACAGTTTCAACACTGATAATAAATCAGAATATTAGAATGATTTCTGAAGATCATGTGACACTGAAGACTGGAGTAATGATGCTGAAAATACAGCATTGCTTCACAGGAATACACTGGCCTGGTTTCACAGACAGGGTTTAGACTAAGCCAGGATTAGGCCATAGTTCAATTAGGACATTTGAGTCATTTTTATATGCCTTATTAAAAAACATTACCGGTGTGCATCTTGAGACAAAACAAAGGCACTGATAAGTTTAAAGATCAGTCAATGCAAGTTTCTTTCAGTTGAAACAGCTCAGACTTACATTTTAGTCTGGGACTAGGCTTAAGCCTTAAGCCTGACATCAACTCTATAGCGGTTTGCCCAAGCTTTGCAATTCTTTTGCTTTTACTAGATTACAACCAAATGGTTCTCCCAACTCATTTTTGCATGTGCGCGGCACATTATTTCTTCTGCGCGGCCGCGCACGCACCGCTTAGAGGGAACATTGCTCACGGCTCAGAGTTCAGCGGCTTTATTTGGGAATCTCTGGCCCTGATCATCTGTGAATGGATGACTATATTAAACTTTACAAAGCCAACTGATTTTATAAGCTTAAACCGGGATATTATTCAGCTTTTATGCCTCTCGCTCACTACGTATGTGCAGAATGAAACACTAGCGAAATGTTTGTTGCATACTGCATACCATTTTTAGGAAACGGTGTGTTTATTCCAGCAAGTGACGTACTGTTATTTCAGATCACGCAAGCAACTTCCCACAACAGCCAAGTATCATAGTGACAAGATCCGCAAAAGAAAGCAACTAATACATTTAAAAAGGTCTTGTTTTGCCATTTTAATCCAATGTGTGCACAAATGTGACATCAACTGCATTGCATTGTGGGATACAGTATTTCTTATAGTATGCAATGTTATGAAGTACAATTTTTTTTGGCAAATATAGTCAGCAATCCATTTGTTTCATGCATGCTTTACATAATATGCACAGTACACATATCGCATACAGTAAATTTTGAGTAGTTTTATGATTGGACGATACAACACCCAAGTATCACAGTGATGAGTTTTGCAAGGGGGAAAAAAATATTTAAATAAAACTAAACATAGTGTACACAGGTATAGGTATATTTCACAATATGTAGTTTTTTGCCAAAAATGTAATGAAAAAATGGTGTAGATTTGTTTTTTTATTGCTTTCATTGTTTCTTTTTCACTTTTAAAAGCAGTTCGGCCCAATCCTTGCTGTGCATCTTTGCCAGATGACACATTTTTACCATTGCATAGCATCACCCTGTCCAAATACTAGTATTACTAGTATTTTTGCAGTATGCAATGTGATGCAATATGTATAATGCGAGAAGTATGTGAAGTATGCATGCATGCATCTGATTGGTCAGCATTTTTATGTTTTACAATTGCATTTAAAACAATGAGCCACTGTGAATACTATGTAAAGTGCTCACATGATTTTGTGACATCTATTTCTTTGGACTGTTTGATCAAATATGAAGTCAAAACACTTTTGCACATATTGGATTACAGCTGCTAAACTAGATTTTTCGTTTCTTTTTAAAGTGTGTTTTAGGTGCTTTCCCTTGTGAAACTGTCGTTTTCATCATATTTTTAAAATGCAATTATAAAATGGAAAAATGCTAATCCATTAGATCAATGCTTGCTTCATATACTATGCACAGTATACTGTACATATTGCATCAATGCATACTGCAAAAATACCAGTAGTATTAGACTGGGCAATAAATGCAATGGTAAAAATGTGTTGATTTTTCTACAGTTATTAGTGGGCTGAGCTGCTTTTAAAATTAACAGAACAATGAAATAAAAATAAAATAAAATACATTTTTAGTTGTAGTTAATCTTGTTGTGCATTTTTATCATTATTATTAGTTATTTTATGATTTTTAATAATTCTGTACAGTATATCCAATGCAATGGATGAACCAGCACTATTATCTTTACTTTTGACCTTTTGATCAAATACTGTGTCAAAACATTTATGCACATATCGGATTACAGCTGCAAAACTAGATTTTGTTATTTTAAAGTGTATTTTTAGGTACTTTCCCTTGCAAAACTCATCATCATAAAAGTCAAGTGTCGTATCGCCCAATCATAATACTACTCATAATTTACGATAGGCAACATGTGTACAACTCACTTTTGTAATGCAAATATAAAACATAACCCATCAGTTCAATGCATACTTCACATACTATACACAGTACACAAATTGCATACTGCAAAAATACTTTGCAACCGGAGAAATGCGTCATTTGGCAGGGATTTTACTTTAGTTTTACTTTAACCCTTGAAAGACAGAGCAAAGAGAAAATACAAATCTACACTCTCTTTTCCCCATTGAATGTCCATGAAAAGTAACTATATTGTGAAATACATTCTGACTTCAGTCACACCGCCCACCCGTACATTTAAACAGCGAATCAAAACAAACAGTTTGCTGTCAAATAAACATCAATGTATCATCGGCCTCTGCTTTATCTCGCTCTATCTCTTCCCTCCGACACATGTTTGAGCTCAGACGCGTAACATCCATCAGCTAATCATTACAACCTCAGGTCCTGACCCGCCACACTCCCGCATTCAAACACCACCCGCGCGCTGCTTGATTGAAGCGCGGAGCGATGGGCTCTGACTGCAGGAAACCCAGAGAGGAAATGATCATGTACTGCGTCGTCTCGAGTGCCACTTTGGGTTATTTATTTGGACAGGCAAACGATTCGGGCTGAATTCCCCGGCGATCCGTACACTTAGCGGCAGACGAGCCGGTCGGAGGTGAATCCCGTCTGACCTGTCAGACACACACACACACACACACACACACACATAAACATCACTCCCCTCATGTCTGGAATCCCTCTTTATCTGCATTTTAGCAGGAGGGGCGGCGGAGCTTCACACACCCTCTAATAACACGCTGTTTGTAACAATCACACTCTTGTGAAGGTGCTGTTGTGATGGATCACTAGCTTTGAAAACACACACCTGCTTTCCTTCAGGTCCTGGAGATCGACGACAAGCAGCGATTTGCCGATTCCGATCAGAAAGTCACACTCATCAGTGCTTACAAAATCAAACATCACTGTGTGAATGTGAACAAATCCATAAGTGTTATGTGAAAATGTAGTTATGATTTGGAACGCAGCCACTGAGTCACATAAAAACTTAAATGTCTTTATTACTTCATTTTTATACTCATGCATTCAAAAAGTGCTGCGACAGTCCATTCGTTCACCTTTAGCATTATTTTTTTTTTTGTTGAGCACATGATTTGGAACAGCCATGAATATGACAAACACACAAAAATAAACTGAAAATGAAAACAGAAAAAACAAAAATATGAATAAAACTATAATAGTATAGTAAAATGACACTAACTAATCCTAATCTTACTATTAAGGATGGTTAATCCTGGAAATCAGTGTTATTTTAGTAACACTGAGATACTATTATAGTTTTAATTTTTTTAAATTTCCATTTTCAATTTAATTTTATAATTAAAGTAAACTTGTTGTGTGGTTTGTAATTTTTATTTTTATTTATTTATGTTTTTACGGGTGTATGACTATACATTTTTATTATTATTTTTATTTCAGTTTTGGTTTTCTTTATTTTAGTACATCAAGTTAAACTAAATAAATTAGAAATGTTGCCTTGGCCACTACCTAAGTTTAATTTTTTATTTTATTTCAAACAACAAATGTTGTTTTATGGTTTTAGTTTTAGTTAGTTATAATAACCTATAATGCAGAGGAAACAGGGGTCTCACCAAATTGATGTATCAATATGCATCAACAAGACAATGTCATAGAAACTTTGTCACGTCAATTATCACTGACACACGAACTAAACTACATGCATCTAGAAACTGAGAAGCCCAAGCCATGACAGCGACCTCAGACCCACAATGACTTACTGGTGACTGACCGCTGGATTGTGTAACTGACCCTGTGTCTACTTTAGTCTGGTCTGAGTTTCAGCTCATTGGGAAACTGGCTGTGTGAAACAATGATCTTAATGTAGCAAAGACCAGAGAAATGTGTGAAACAGCTGCCCACACGACTGCACTGTAATTCAAAGGGGAAGTCAGCGAACAGGTTGTTCTTTATTAAAGGAATCAAACAGGATGTGAATGATACGGAGAACTACAACTAACCACCGATCATATTCAAACAGGCCAGTTTTCCTTGATTCCAAGACCGCTAACGCTGTCTAGTCTTGATAACGAAACTATACTGTTATACTTAAATCAGAAGTGAATCACATTTTAGTCATTGTAAAGGAGACATATTAGGTGTTAAGTTAGGGTTATTGTTAAGTGATATATTGACTTTTCTCATTTTTTAATAAAAGAAATGTATTAGCCCAAAATTTGTGCTTTATGGTTATATATTAAAATAGATAACATAATTATTTTATATGTTATTTCTATTCCTTTAAAAAAAATGCTCCATCGTCAAAAATAGCTCTAAACAAAACCACAACAGAATTAAGCATAGCATGGTAGTGGCGTTTCTTAATAAATCAGTGTTTTTGAACAAATCAGTTCAGTGAACCATTAACTGTCTCTCACTCATAGGCGGAAATCCCGAGGGGGTCGGGGGGGACAGGACCCCTATCTGAGGGTTGTCGCCCCCTAAAAATATGATTAAAAACCACGCTGTGTATTGTAAATCACAATGTTTTATACTTTAAATAATTGTGTAAGCAGTAAAACAAAATGCGTTTTAAGTTTAGAAACATTTTGAGTCTCTCCTCCCTTGCCTCACAGTGCTTTGGTCCAAATGCCTGCTTTCCTCTTTTACATCACCTACACACACACACACACACACACAAGTCCGTTGAGAGAGAACACCGCGACATGCAATAAAATGTATCTTTTCCATATTAATCAAAGAAACGGTTTCTATTTCCGTGGCTGGAACAACAACATACAAACTATATGACAGTAGATAACCTCAGGTGATTATATGCTTTATTCAAAGTTAAACGTGTCTAATATGAGTTTAAATATCATTTTGTGACCTTATAGCCATACTGAAAGCAACAACAGATAGTTTACCTCAGATCTTGAAAATAAATTAAAGTTAAAACTGTGAACTCACTGGGAACCAACAAGTGTATTACATGACAAAGATGTTATCAGTCACTCAGTATGTACATTTAATGATGTTAAAAAGCTTTAATATTTATGAATTAGATTATAAACGTATCCATTTCGTTGCGAGAGCAGTGCGCTTCCAGAGAGAGCCCGCCCACACACGCTTCTGATTGGCTGTGATATTTGATTGATTCTGTCGCGTCTGGTGTGGACACACACATTGCATGTCGCTGGAATCTTGTCGCGTTGCGTGTAGTTATGACACGGTGTAAGGCTGTCAGGGCTAATTTATTCACTTAAACATCGGATGAAGTGATTATTTTCTCTTTAATACAGATGATGCCAATGTATTTTTCGATGATTCTGCCATGTCAGCAATAATAACATTACCTACTTGACGGAAAAAGGGTTGCCAGGTTTTCACAACAAAACCTGCCCAATTGCTACTCAAAACTAGCCCAAAACTAGGCCAAACTAACTGCGTTTCGAGAGGGTCCCCCAGTAAAAATCATGATTCGGGGGCTAAAATACACGTTACTGGGGTCGCTTCAACAGGAAAACCGCAGTATAGTAGTAAGTAAGGCTTTCCACTGTGTATACATATCCTTACAAGTACAATTTTAGCTCTATTATTTGTGCCCCCTTCAAAAATTGCTCTTGAGAAATTTTGTTTATTGTCCCCCCCAACTATTAGATGAAATTTATGCCCCTGGTCTCACTCATAAAACACAGCCGCTTGTTTCATTACTGAATGAATCCGTGCTTTTGAACAAAAAAGGTTGAGTGAACAATTCAATTGGCTCACTCCTAATTTTGGTTACTGAATTAAGTAATTAAGAGAATTAAGTGATTTTGAATGTGTTGGTTGAGTGGCTGAATCGAAAGACGAACTCACAAAGACGGCCACTTGTTTTCATTTCTGAATGAATCAATGAATGAATTGGTTACTGTAATGATTCAAATAATTTACTCACAAATCTCCACCACAGGCAAACATTAAAATTTTATTTTACACACAATATTATTATTTTGTATATTTTTGCACCACAAACAAATAAATATACATACATATACATATGAAGAGTTCATTTGCAAAAACCGATAAACGCCACTTTAAAAAAAAAAGAGCTGATTGCAGTGCATTATTCTCCACATATAGCGTGATCTGAACCCTAAACACGTTTTGTCAAAAAATCCGGTCCACTTTCAAGGCATTGCGAGTTCATGTTTTACAGCAGAAGCCGACAAGCACCCTTGTTGTTTTTGAACAGAAACCGATAAGTCCATTTTAGTGAATTAGCGCGCTGTATTCAGGTCAGGTGACAAGGCTCCTTTAACTTTGAAAAGACGCGCTAGCTGAGAGGAGTTTCGTTAAAGCTGACTAAAAGTGATCGAGGATGGATAATTTCGATGAACTTGATGAACCTGTGATATCTTCTTCGGGGCGTAAAGGGAAAATAAAAGCTGAAACGTTGTCACGGAGCCTTGCAAAAGCAGCGCGTTACAATGGTGAGTGAAAACTGTGTATTGCGTGTAATCACATCCATACAGTCTGATCACAACAACAACAACGTTTGCCAGGCATCTACATTGTCATCTGAGGAGATTACAAAGATTAAACAATTGTTTTTTTTAAACTCTAAAGATGAAATGTGGAGTTATCTGCTTTTGCTATAAAACAAACTTTTAATATGTAAAAAAAAAAAAACATACTTTCAATTAACTTCAATTTTGTAAATTACCTGTATTTGTTGAAGTTATAATTACTTAATTAAAACAACTCAACTGCAGTTTAATTGATATTACTTGGAATGCGCAATAAAAAAAAAACATGATTTCTGAAAAAAAAAAAAAAATGTTATCGGTTATCGGTTTTTGCAAATGAACTCGTTATACATACACACACACACACACATATATATGTATATATATATATTATATATTTGTTATTTTTGCAAGCAAAAATAATGGTAACACTTTACAATAGGATCGAATTAGTTAAATAAATATTAAGTATGAATATCAAATATTATATTCAATCTGACATTTTTAATTCTGATCTAGGCCAAGTGTGTAAATATTTATTTTAGTGTCCCGAATCAGAGTTGACAATTTCAGATTCAGCGTGATGTTTGCTTTTCACGCTGTCCTACAAAAAAAAAAACAATGTTACATGAAAAAAAGGATGAGATTATTCAGCTGCAGTGTGAACAAAGCCTATGAATAAAATTTATAGCATTTTATATGCTAATTCATCTCATTTTTAAGCTCATTTTCTCTTCATCGTTGCACTGTCAGATAAATTACCATCACAAACTCCCGAAGCATCATCCACAAGAAATGAGCCAGACAAACGTCTGTGAAAAACGTTCAGGCATGTGCAAAATCTGGCTATGACTGCTATTACATAAACAGAAATGTTTCAAATGAAGATAACATTAAATACTGAGCAGCGGACGAGGCAGAAAAGGTAGTTTACATTCTTAGCCGAGTCGTCTTGATAACAGGCCAAAAGAAATATGAGACATTTAAAATGTGTGCATTAACATAATTTATTGGGCTCCTACTAAGCTCAAGTGTTCTTCGCAGTTGTCCTTTTTTTTTCTGGGGCCCAAGACAAATGACGGGCCCCGCCTCAAGAACGGATGGGAGTAAGAAATCACCTACAGTCGCTAATCGCTTAAAACAACACTATATTTACCGAGTAATAAGCACCAAACGTTCCAGGCCGTTCCCTCCCTCTGATTGGGATTTGGGACCGCCGACGAAAAAGCCCACTTGATTTACGTTGGGTTATTCGGGAACGCTTTCATTCGGGATCGGGAGGAGGAGAGGAAACAAAGAGGGGAGCGATTTCATAATTCTTTGTATATGTCTGGAAGTCTTCCATGCATTTTAACCAATTTGCGTCCAAGTGGAATGACCCTGGAATTAATGAGGTTCTCGCCTCGAGATCCAGCGCTGCCGAGCTCGAGTAAATCATCACGTATGGCTCTGATCGACCTTTTCCGTTCGCATTCTGCGATAACAGACAGATGCGGGTCCTGAGAAATCCCACCTCATTGACACGTTCTGTCTATCCGTCGGGATATATTTCACTCTGAGCGCGCCAGGCACTGTAAACGGGGCTTTTAGGGGAGTTTTAGGCCGGTGATGGACGAGCAAAGGCTCAGCGTGGAGGTCAAAGGTCGCTGTCTTTGCTGCCTGGCTTGTTGATGTTATACGCATTTCTCTCTCCAGGGGCTTCCCTGTTTCCATTGCCTTTCTTAAGTGTATTAAAGTTTTATTCGTGTGATTTAGTAGCTCATGTTCCTTTTGAATGAACATTTTGGAGCAGTAATTGCTAAATCATCCAGGGCACATTTATCCTGCGTAAAATTATGACATCATTCATGGACGTTAATGCCTAATAGAATATCACCACTGGAAATAAATCCAAGGCTTTTACATGGCAAAAAAGCACAGTTGCTTCGTCTACAACCTATTTACATTCTATATAGTCCGATGATAGTGTTTT
The DNA here is from genome assembly GCF_012432095.1 of Onychostoma macrolepis. Taxonomy (NCBI): domain Eukaryota; kingdom Metazoa; phylum Chordata; class Actinopteri; order Cypriniformes; family Cyprinidae; genus Onychostoma; species Onychostoma macrolepis. The sequence continues at coordinate 30,238,125 of NC_081174.1, read as the reverse complement.
ACAATCAAGAGGAAAAGAATGACTGCATTTCCCTCCGGGGGCTTTCAGGCTAATATGTGGCGCTAGCTGCTATTAGCGCACGATTTACAAGTCCTGCATTCGCCTGGAACGGATTACCGACTGCACTGCTGTAGGTTAACACAGAAACACGCTAGAAAGCGTCATTTAAACATGTCGTGAATTAACAACTTTATACGTTTCAGTCAATCAGATGTGCCAACATTTACGAACTACATCCTAGTGATGTCAGAGTACTAACATTACAGTAGTCGATAACAGTATCAGTAAAACTTTAATATCACGGCAAAAACTAACATGCTATTAAACAGACCATTATTTAAAATGCAAATGTCAATATAAAGATGTGTGTATATTCATGTGCAAATGTGTATGTGTGTGTGTATGTATGTGTATATATATATATATATATATATATATATATATACACACATATATACATATATATTAATAATTTATATATTAATAGAATATTTTATGCATTTTTAAATTATATATATATATATATACACACACACACAGTATGTACTGTATATAAATAAATATTCATATAAATAATTTATATTGTGATAAATATAATTATAATATAATAATTTGAATTTTGTAAATATATAATAATTATTTAAATAAATTCATAAATTTAATAAATTAGTCAACATGAACTTACAATGAACAATACCTCTACATAATTTAGTTTACGTTAATTCTGACATTTGTTTCTGTTAACGTTGATTAATTAATGAACTGTGAACTCACAAAAAAAATAAACTTGTATTATTATAAACCAAGATTATTAAATGCTACATAAACAAAATATCATTCATCGTTCATGTTATCTAATGAATTAACTAATGTTAACAAATGAAACCTTATTGTAAAGTTAAAAAAAAACATTTACAACATTAATATTAATAATAAGCATTTACATAATTATTTTGTCCCAAACATTTACATTAGACAAACCAACTGTTCTTATGTTACAGGCATTTTTCACCAATAAGTGCATTGGATTGCTAATGTGCCAACCATTTTACCACAAAGCACATTGCACTGATATGCGTGATATATGCATCCTTTTATACAGATGCATATAAAAGCACATACTGTATATTATAATATATGCATTAATTTTTTTAAACATTAGTATTGGTTTGCTATCAAATTACCATACTTTTGACATCTCTCTACCATCTGATCGCTCATAACGTCACAATTCACCACAGACCAAGGCACGTCACCGCATTTACGGAGCGATTAAATAAATTGCTTTACTCCAGTAAAATTTGGTACGCCGTGCCGTTTTGTTATAGTATTACTCTCAGAGTACCGGTTAAGCTGATTTATGGATTAGCCCTCCTGACAGTTGTCTGTATAAATCTGGTCTGTCTGCAATTACGGCCATTACATACTTTAGCCACTTTAAAATAAACTACGCCATGATGTCAGCCGGGGCTTCTGAGATTAAGCAGCGCCGCAGCGTTCTTGGCCTGCGTTTCCAAGGGAACACCTTGATGGCTATAATTACTGTCATGCTCCGAGAGTGATGAGAGACACCAGAGGTCCAAATAAAACGTAAAACGCTTTCGATATAATAGATGGGTATCTCTTTGTTTAGAAATTCCACAGGCCATCTGCTGCACATTTGGGACCCTTTCTTAAGTCATTCGGTGGTTTATTGAAGGAGCGTCGCATGTGTTTTAGTGTTGCCTTGGCGTTCGCTTTGATGATCCGCTGATGCCAGTTAAATACGGCCTGACTAATCCAAAGGTTTTGTTTATGGAAGCTGTAGGACTGTGTTGGCATGCCCACTGTCAGCACCCTGCTTCTCTAATGCTTCTACTGCCTAAAATGGAACGGACATAAGGCACCGCAAGACCGACGGGCCCTTGAAAACATGACGGCGAGACCCTAGGAACCAGAAGTCCCGTGGGTGCAATCGGTTGGCGATTAATAAACATCAAAGGCGATTGAAATGGAGAGCGTTCCAGTCACCTGACTGCTTGTACGAAACGCCGCCTAAATTTACAATGAAACATCTTTCTATGGCGGAAAAAGATTTACCTGACGCTGCCTCGGAAGGGTTTGGAAAAAGTCCATTTATATGATAGTTTTGGCACTTGAAAACAGAAAATCTGTGCGAGCGTTTAAGTCTGAGGTGGTATGATAGATCAGTCATTTTGCGGCCCAAACCACTATTTGATGTTGCCTTTCATAAGAGTTTCTATTTAGGGATATTCTGCCCACATTGGGTGCATCCACTTAGAAGAATTCGCCTGTGGAAATATTATTTAGCCATTCTTGGAAACATCATGTGGTACTCAAGCTCATCTCGTTTAAAGTCAACATGAAGCAGTGTCAGTAAGCCATTTTACTTCCGTTTTTTTGATTGAAATGGGATCTCTCAACTTGATTTAACGCATCAGGATCATAAAGAGTCTCAGGCGGTTGGAGACGTCACCTGAAAAACAAATTTCAGAGACGGAAAGTTATTGCATTTTAATGAAAGATTATGAAGATAAACATGATCAACAAAGATCAAAAGGAACTTAACCCTGGCAAGCTTTTTGGTCATTTTTGACCAATATCTTTTATTTTATTTTATTTTTTTCACACTTTTGTTTAGGGACCAGTTCTCACTGTTAACTATTTGAGCCTCAATAAACTCCTAATTTGCTGCTAATTAATAGTTAGTAAGGTAGTTTTTCAGTTTAGCATTAAGGGATCTAAAATATGGTCGTGCAGAACAAGGGGCCATATACACAGAATGCATCTTTGCATCTAAAAATGCGAGGAGCAGTGCTCAGAAAAGAAAATGCAGCGCAGAACTTGAGGGTCTCAAGATACGCTTTTGAGATGTGATGCAATAACAGAAATAACAGTGCCCCTTCCACCATGTTGCCATCAAATAAAACAGTTCCCATTCTAACTTGCTACTGTAAATAAAAGCTTGCAACGCTTGCCCTGCCTCCGGAGTCTTCTGATTGGTCCACTGCTTTGAAACTGACATTGAGAGGCGCTGCATGTAAAAGTTGAAATTCTTTTATCTTGACACGGCGTGTTAAAGATGCGGCGCTCATGTAGAAGACCGCTAGTGCGTTTACATAGAAAAACTATGGAAAAGTAGCACATTGGAATGGAAAAATGTGTCCTGTGTGAACGGACCCCTAAAGCATTAATATGTTCTTTATAAGTGCTAATAAACATCCATTATGCTAGTAATATGCATGCTAATAAGCAACTAGATAATAATAAGAACTGGTCCCTAAACTGAAGTGTTACTGTTTTGTTTTTTTAATACAATCTGAGTGGTTCGAAACTTGGTGACTTTTTTAGATACGCCATCTGAACAAACAAAAAAATGGACTGCAAGTCTAATGGGGAATTAAAGTCATTTTTTTTTTTAAGTTTAGGGGGTTAAAGGGATAGTTCACCCCAAAACGAAAAAAGTTTGTTCCAAAATTTGTTTCAAACCTGTATGAGCTTCTTTGAAGACGGTTAATGGACCCCATTGACCTCAACTCTTTGGTTGCCAACATTCTTCAAAATATCTTCTTTCGTGTTCAACACAACAAAGAAACCCATACAGGTTTGGAACAACTTGAGGATGAGTGAATAATGACAGAATTTTCATTTCTGGATGAACAATCACTTTAAGAATTGCAAAAAGCTTAGGAGGGTTAAGAAAGTGCTGTGAATAAGTTGTTGACTTTAAGTGTTTTAGTATCTTAAGACATTACACACATCATCAAGCCAAGCTGCCAAACAAAACACGCAAAACACAGCCGCTGTTTGCAACAGCAGATGAATCCGTGCCAAACGGTCCAGGCCCCAACAACATCTTTGTCTGACAACAAAAAATTATTACTCACATAATCTACGCCACCGAGCGAGGATTTTCCATTGCTCCGAGCAGCGTGGGTCCTTGTTGAGCTCAAACGGGTTGGTCAGGGAGAAAACACAGTCATGAATTTTCGGAGAAAAGCCATCGGCGAGGATCATCCCTCTTTCATCACGGGGGAGACGAGCAGATCCCCTATCGATCTATTTTATTTCAGAACGCATGCCAGCGAGTGAAGCACTCATTCAGAGATTTAGAGCGGACTAGTAACAGCACCACTGCTGAGACAAAAAAGCCATTCAAAACCACAGGTATGATTTATGAATGGGGACCAGAGACCAGCACAAAATTAATTGTAGGAAATGCAAGGCTAGGCCAGAGATACGTCCAAGATATACTTTCCCTGGCTCCTGGACCTATGGAAAGCCTGGGTGGCCCTTATGACCGCTTCCTTTGGTTTTCCATGGTAATGTCATTGCTTGGGTCTGCGTGACAACCTCAGAGCCGCACGCGAGAGATCGGGGTCGACGTTGTTTGCGTTCTCGCAAACTCCAACAACAACTTGCGTGTCGGCGGCTAACAGTTTCCATTGCGATGTTTACTTTGGCCTCAAAGCCTTGACTTCGTTTTGCATCACTTTCACATTGTGGAAAGCCACACTGGACATTACGGTCAGCTGAAAACACTTAATCGTTCCTCATGACCGGTGCAGAGGTCTTTGTTTTGGATTGACCGGCTGTTGAGTGATGTTCATTCGCTGTGACATTTAGTCAAGGTGCGATTGCAGCCCAGTGGGCGAGTTGTCTTAACAGGACACACCCGGAAATATTACAGAAACGAGCCGTGAATCATTGCTATTGCTGCTGCTTAAGTCATCACTGCTTGATGTCTGCTGACGAAAGGAATTGCAGAGAAAGACCATCCGGTTTTATATTCAATACAAAACATTTAAATGGGTCCCAAGCGAGATCTTTTGACAGTGATAAATCTGTATTTTTTATTATGCAATACTGACTGACCCCATATTATATATTACTTAAATTATATACAATATATAAAGATATAAAAAATAAATAAATAAATAAATATATATATATATATATATATTTCATGCTCTAAAGCATTTTAATAAAAATATATGCAAGTAAATATTGCGGTTTAAATATGCATTTTAGATATTGTCAACAGAAATAATGTCAGGAAAATATTCATAGAATACAGTATATAAATATAAATATAGTATATAGTAGTCAACATTTGAAGTGGATCAAAACCTAAAACAAAAACAAGACTCGTTCTTGTCTTAGGACAACTCTGATGAACTTTTTTGATCCACTTCAAATGTTGACTACTGTACACCTAACAAATGTTTTTGAAAGAAAAAGTAAAAACTTTCTGCAGACACATCAATTGATCAGAAATGACAGTAAAGACTCTCAGATTTTTAGAAATTAACTTTCTATTCATCAGATCATCAAACAATCAGTTTCCACAAAAATATAAAAAAATCAACATTGATAATTACATGTTAAAATGTATTCAAATAGAAAACGGTTATCTTAAATGCTTATATTATTTTGCAATATTGTTTTTACTGCCTTGATGAGCAGAAGAGATTCTTTTAAAACCATTTTTTTAATGAACGATTCTATCATTTTATATTCTATGCTCTAAAATAACAATATGACTAATACAAAAATTTACTTAAGGAATCGTATTGACTAAAATAAAAAGCTCATTGAAATCCCCATAATATTAACCATGTTGGTTAATTAAATATAGCCAGCAAAATCAGTTTTAGTTCACCTAAAAATTTAAATTCTGTCATTTACACGCACTCCAGTTTTTCTTTCAGCTGGCGTACAAAAAAAACACACACACACACAAAAAAAACTGATTTTATGAAGAATGTTGGTATCCACACAGTTGCTGGCAGCCATTGACTTCCATAGTATGGAAAATAAAAACTCAAAGGGTACCGTCAATTGTTTGGTGTTCAGCAGAAGAAAGAAACTCACAGAAGTCGAGGGTGAGTAAACAATGACAGAATTTACATTTTTGGGTGAACCATCCCTTTAAAATATTCTGCAAATATTCAATATCAGCTCGTCGCATCTATACTCATCATGCGGAAACAGACCAGCTATGCCCATCTAAACCTCGATTAAGCTGTTTTCAATGAAGAAATGGAGTATGAAACTCAATGTTTATCACCTCTGCATGCATCTACATCCCTCAGTTCCCGTTACTGACGAGAACACCCTGCTGATGTCACGACGGGCCTTCAGTTACCGATCGGCCAAAGCTGGCACCGTTTTGAGAGCCTCATGTTTTGTGAAATAACAGAGGATGTAAGGACCATTACTCTATATTTGTAATATTGTAAAGAGGTAAGTGGAAGCCAGTGGAACATTTTGTAAATCTCGAGTCACCCCAAACCGCCGCGTGGACGATAAATGCGCTGGGCTCTCCAACAGGATATCCCCTTAGACTCGCTCACCACAGCCATGATGAGAATAACAGAGGGGGCATTATTTTTCCTCAACAGTTCGGGAAGGTGATAAAGGGCTCTCAAATCCTCTCACAGGGTGTAGTGGTACACACACATTAATTCACATCGACAAAACCTCTGCTTCCTTACATGAGGATTTTCCCTCATTTGCCTCCACTTTAAGCAATTTGCAGCCATCTACCGTAGCGTCAAGCTAGTTTTCTACTTAACACCATTGTGCAACCTGGACCTTTAGACAAATAAAGCCACAAGTCCAAAACAATTTAGCTTCTTTGAGCTACAATGCCAATTGACTCACTGCCATGTTAACAAACATTAGCTCTACCGTATCGTATTTGATACATGAATAAGGCCTCTAAATGATCAAAACCAATTTATTGTCGTCTGATTGATAGTTTATACTTTTTTTAGCAAGTAAAAGTAAAACGTCCACCTTCAGCTCATGCTTCACGTGTATTTTTGCTGTGAAATCTTTATGGATTTTTATACAGAATAACACTTACTGGTTTGAAGCAACTTAGATTTACTTGATTATCCAGACGTCTTTATTTATTTATTTATTTTTAGAAAAACCAACAAGTCTCAAATATGATCTTTTGAGTAACATTTATATTTGTTCATCTCTCAATCATCATTGTATCGCACTGCATTATATATTTTGATCATTTAAATATCATATTATTAAGACACATATGATTGGAGATTTAGCGTGACGACTTTATATAATTTTATATAAACAGTATCTGCTGTACTGTTATAAAGATATCATTGATTTGCATTACAAACATCAGAACTATCACTTTTTGTCCATGTAAATATCTGCATCTGAACCAAACTGCATATTTTTGAATTAAGCCATTTTTTTTCCTCCATATTTTCACTTTATAAGACGATATGAGCCGTAAAAGCCTGATGTGACAATAAAAAAAACACACATGCAAACATTTTTATTAAGATTTTGTCTAAAGGTTGGCATGTTTCAACAAACAATACGAAAAATACAATTTCTCATTTATCAAAACTACACTTCAGCATTAAATTGTGTCTTATTTTGTAAGATGAACGCGTCTAATCCAGGCTCGTGAAGTAATGTAAATACATATCCTAAAAGTGAAGTCTCATTCCTGTGGCTTTTTATCTTCGTTTTCCCCCGTAATCCTCATATACAAGATTCATTATGGCAGGAAGTTGTTTCTCTTCTTAAGTATAGTCGGTTGAAAATATTTGTTTTTTTTTGTGTTTTCTTTATTGCTCTGATCTCATTTTACTGGCACTAGTAGCACAAATGCACTTTTTCTACATTTCAAGTCTGAAGTAAAAACACTCATAAACGATAATTTTACCTGTGGGATGTGAGATTGTTTTTCCCTCTTGGCAGGCCCGAGTATGAAATATTTGGCAAACCATCTGCTAAAATTATTACAAGACGTGACTTCCTTTGAAAAAGTGCCTGCTGCTCAAAACACTGTTTGTCAACTGACTCACTGCCTATTTGGTCGATGTATCTTCCTGTCATCTGGTCAGTTATGGATATTATGAATGTCTTTAACTATTTACTGCTAAATATAAGATCTACAATGTACCTCAACTTTGCATTTGTTTAACTGCAACATGATTTACATGTATTCATTCGGCAGATGCTTTTATCCAAAGCGCCCATCATTAATGGTCATTGTTTGCAAACACTAACAGCACAGCAAGTGTGCCAGTAATGCGATTTGTGCATTGTTGCATTGGTAAAAAAGCATCTGCCTGGAAAATGATGTAAACGTCAAGTTGCATTTCAACTGCACCCACTATTTCTTCCCTATTAGTCGGATTCTTAATTTTTCAGCTTGTCATGATGTCACACGACTGCTAATGTCATTACATTTCTGCATTATCTAGCAACTGAAACGTGGCCCAAATATGATTTAAGTAGCATTGTGAAAAGCACAAATCACACTGACATCCAGTCTTGGTCATTTTCATTTGTGGAAATAAAGCTGCTGTGTATCAATTTTGAGTGGTTGATATAGAAAATAATTATGTGAATCATAAAATAATTTCTCAACTGCACTAAATGAAGCATCACACGGAAAGCTGCTGAAATATAGGCTATATGCACTGTCAAGGAAAACAAGGAAATATTGGGGATGTTACAATTTTGACTTCCAGTCCTGGAAATTAAATGTTTAAAAGGCCACTTATTTTACAGCATGTTTACTTCTAAAAGTTTCAATACTGCTCATAAAAGTCCTCAAGTCGTCACAAATGACTTGAAAAGTAGTTGAAGTTAACTGATCAAAACATGCATTACGGTTCCAAAAGGTTTAGTAATATTTTAGTTTTTTGAAAGAAATTAAGAAGAAAACTGACGGCTGTGGCGTAAACTCAGGATCTCTGATTTTTTCAGTGATCTTAAAGTAAAGCATTATGCAGGTATGTCAAACTTGGGAACCTTTATTACATGGGTTCTCAGCTCTGGCCCTTGAGGTCCACTTTATCCGACCCTAATAAAATACACCTGAACAGGCTAACCAAGATCTTCACGATTACTAGAAAGTCACAGGCAGTGGCGGTTTTAAGGCATGGGCGAACGGGGCAGCCGCCCGGGGCGGCATTTTTTCATGACACGTGGGGGGCGGCACAAGCACTTGAAAAAAAAAAAATCATCTGCGCCGCTAAGCGGTTTTCTATTATCTATCATATAACTGTGTGGGGAATTGGCAAATTGGCGCCCCTGCTTGCTGAGAAGGTGCCGTGCACAGAAGCTGTGTGAGAAGTGGAAAGGGGAGGGGGCACAGTTATTAGCGAGACAAATAAGCAACAGCAGCTTCCAAAACAAGCCCAATATTTTTTTTGATGATTTATTATCATCAGTATTATTTATTATCAATGATTTATTACCAATAAATGAGCCTGCAACATATTAAACTGATACCACTCTTTTATCTGAAAAGCAAAAACAGAAGCTATTTTACAAAAATTAGCAAACTGCAACAAAAGTGGGAACAAAACTCGTCTCCAATCACCTGTGAGCGCAGAATAGGATTGGAGAGATGGAAAAGGAGAAAAGCACAAGAGCTTCAAAGGGGAGATGTAACATAGCCACATATTTATAGCCTAAAATATATCATTCTATGGAAATGTCAATTTTCTGTTCCTAGCCTTAGAAATATTACACTTGAAAAAGAAATATTACACTTTTTTTTATATATATATATATATATATTTTTTTTTTAAAATGAAACAATGGAACAATATTTGAACAATTACACCTTCTTGAGCCGTCAATGTGGCAATATTTGTTTTTAATTAATTATAAAGAATTCCAAGCACCACAAAACTGCTCGTCCCCACAGCCATGTACAGCGGGAAGGTGCTTTATTTTGAGGTCAAAAACAGGTTTTTCTTCCATTTAAAATAATATAATGTATACATAACTATCAAATAAATGACAAAAAAAAGTGACATAAATATTATAGAAAAATATATAAAATATTATATTAAATTATAATATATATTATATTAAAAAAGAAATATTATATAATATTATTAAAAAGATTATAAAAAGATTTTAAAAAATCATTAAGCTGTCATTTATGTATTCATGAAGTCAAAAGGTAATCTAATAATGTGGTTTTAAGACATCTTGCCATACCAGGCTATTCGAACCAGATGTATTTACTCAGTATTATGACTACTTGTTTTTTATTACAGCCCGTGATAATGAATACATTACAAAAACATTATAAAAATATTTTAAAAAAAAAATTATAAAAGAAAGTCATCCCACTCCTCTACGTCTACTTCTATCATCGCTTGGATTACAGCATCACGCGCCTTCTTTTTGAATATGATTTTTCTCCAATGAGGGGGCGGAACATATGGCAAATTACGCTACAGCACTTATATTATTGCACTGGTTGGCTATTAACTGCGAGCAGAGTGTCAATCAATGCATTGGAGAATACTGCCAACATAAATAAAGAAACGAAGTTGCTTGTCAGATTTCCCAAACAAGCAACCATATTTTTTAAATAAGCCCAAAAAACCGCAACCCGCGACCAGGGATTTTTCCTCAACTTTACAAAAAAAGAAGCCCAAAGTCTCGTATAATACGTGGACTTGGCAACTGTGGGAGGGGGCCGCGGCCGCGGGGGACAGTTCACCTCTCCCAAATGGAGCTAGTGGGCTAAAGTCAGTCACACCTTGACTTTCTTCCAAATAACGCACATTTCATTCATAATATTAAAACACAGGCCTATAATTTGCACGTTTTTGTTTTTTCTGAATTGTGTGAAATGGCTAATAAAAATAGGTAATACAAAACGATTATGTGGAGGTGAATTGGTTTAGTCTTGACTTCTGGTCGTGAGTGACAGTGTTGGGGGAAATCTGTTGATTGTCGAGTGCCAAATAAACACAGAGTGTTTATTATGTATATAGAGTATATTTATTTAAGTTCTGATAACTTATACTGTTTTGTGCAGAATTTTGTTTGTCAAATGTTGTACAAAGACTGTATTTTTAAGTGTTATACATGCAATGTTTTAAATTAAGAATTTGATATTTTGTAATTATTGTGTCTGTTTAATTGAATGCCAGTAGTACCTACTGTATGTAGAGTAAAAATAAAATGAATTCTATATAAAAATTATACAATCTAATGAAATCTATATTAAAATGAATGAATTACAGTAGTATACTGATAAATCAAATACAGTTTGCTACTGTAAATCTTAATTACAGTAACTTACTGGCAACACAAGTTACTGTAAAAACCCTTTAAAATGTCTAACAGTGTACTTATGTTAACCTCATGCACCTCAGATTGGATCTGCCTGCACAAACACTGTTTTAGACAACTGTGACAGGCACAAAATTATGCCTCACTAGTTTGTGGAGTCCTTTGGACACAGAATAGCAATGATAGACTGTTTTGAGATTTCCACAGAGAAACCATTCAGTGTGAAAGTGTGTCAAAATGTCTTCTACAAGCACTATTTAGTATTTGACAGATCATCTAGCACTTCTAGGAATCCACGCAGAAAGGTAATAGTATAAGTTTTTATACTGTAAACAAGATAATCATATATCCAACTAAGTTGGAGGCAGCGATTCCGGCAGCAAATAGACTGCGCCGTAGACCAACTCAAACCTGGTCTAAAGTAAATGGTGCAATATTTTTGTTATTTAAAGAGCACGTTAGTAGAAAATGCGCCTCTGGGCGGGTCCACAACACGCCTTCACTTTGCTTATTACACACAGGGACGCGCAGCAGCACACAAACATGCCAAATATTAAAAATTAAAGGATTACTGTGTAAAAGAATATTATTGTGTAGGCTACATAAACAATGTTCCCTTTAATTTTTTTTCTTGCTGAGCAAAACATTTCTCGGGCGGACATTTTAGGCACCTGAGCAAAAACATTCTTTATACCAGACCTGTACAGCGCGCACAAAAAAGTGTGTAACTTTTAACTTTAATGTGCTATTTATATTTGATTTGACCCTTGAAAACATTTTTACAGTACAATACACTGCCGTTCAAAAGTTTGGGATCAGTACATTTTTTTAAAGAAGTTTCTTAGGCTCATCAAGGCTGTATCTATTTGATAAAAAAATACTGAATATTATTTCACAAAATAATATTGTGAAATATCATTGCAATTTAAAATAAAAGTTTTCTATTTTAATATAATTTAAAATATAATTTATTCCTGTGAAGCAAAGCTGAATTTTCAGTGTCACATGATCCTTCAGAAATCATTCTAATATGCTAATTTATAATCAGTGTTGGAAAAAGTGCTGCTTAATATTTTTTGGGACCTCTGATATTTTTCAGGATTCTTTGAGAAATAAAAAGTTTAAAAGAACAGTGTTTATTCAAAATAGAAATTTCGTGTTACAATATACACTACTATTCAAAAGTTTGGGGTCAGTAAATTTTTTCTTTCTTATTTATTTATTTTTTTTATTAATACTTTTATTCAGCAAGGATGTGTTAAATGGATAAAAAGTGATACTAAAGACTTAATAAATAAATGCTGTTATTTTTAACTTTTTATTAGCCTAATCAAAGAATCAAAGAAAAAAGGTTCCAAAAAATATTAAGCAGCACAACAGTTTCAACACTGATAATAAATCAGAATATTAGGATCATGTGACACTGAAGACTGGAGTAATGATGCTGAAAATACAGCTTTGCTTTACAGAAATACACTATATTTTAAAATATATTAAAATAGAAAACCAATATTAGAAATTGCAATAGCCTAAGAGTTCACAATATTACTGGGGTTTTTTCTGTATTTTGATCAAATAAATACAGCCTTGATGAGCATAAGTGACTCCATTAAAAAACAAGGTCAATTATTTATTAGGTTTATAATTGTCACGAATCCTGTCCATGCACTTCCGTTCACTCACCACCAGAGGTCACTCGTTCGCCACATTGACATGTCAATCCAGACTACAATTCCCATCATCCATTGCACTGATGACACACACAAACACACACAGCTGATTGTACTGATCACACAGCTTACTTAAGCCATGGACTTCCTCAGTCAGATCGCCGAGTATTGTACGCACATATCACTCTCCCTGCGATAGCTACTTTACGGAGCCCACTTAGTTGTCATAGTCTTGCCTTGCCTGTTTCCTCGTATTTTGATTCCTGACCATGTTTCCTGGATTAACCCTTTGCCTTGCCATTCGGACTCTGTTTGCACCTCGCTTGGACTATTGCTCTTGTACCTGGATTATCTCTCTGCCTTGCCCTGTTGGATATTGTTCACCGATCGTAGACCCACGCTTGCCCTAGGATTACTCTTTGTCTTGCCTGTGTTGTACCTGTTTGCCATTGCCTGAACCTTGCTTGTTTAACGACCACGTCTCTGAATAAAAGCCTTGCAAATGGATCTGCACGCCTCTTGTCTCGTCGACTCCATAACAATAATATAGGCCTAACATAACATAATATAATATAATATCAAAACAACTTAAGCATTTAAACTGATAGAAGAGAATAGAAAACAAACTGAAGGATTTAAACTGAGACCTGCAAGTTAAATAAAAAAAAAAAACGTGAAAGTTTTTACTAGAATACAATCAAATGGCTTTCCCAACTCATTTTTGCGCGTGCGCGGCACATTTCAATGCGCGGCCACGGTGGAAGAAGTGCACGGCTGCGCACGCACACAGCTTAGAGAGAACATTGTACATAAATATAAAAATGTCATAATGGATAGTCATTGCATGTATCAGAATTAGCCTACCTATTTGCTCGCGCATGAGCAGATCCGTTTGCTCTCTAGAGACGCGTTCAGTCTGTGCGCCTTAAAATTCCGCCGTTTAAATACCGAATCCTCCATGGCGTGAGCGCAACTCACTCTTAAAGGGAATGGGAGATGAGACTCTGATTGGTTTATTACACATTACACCCAAAAAACACCCATTACTCATAAAGAGAATAGGGACAACCCGTTTAGACCATGCGCCCGGGCGCACCGACCGTTTTCCTGTCATTAAACTAGCAAGTGGATTCGGACACGCCCTGAGTGAACTTGCACTGTGTGCTTTAGACCATGCGCTTAGATCATTAAAATAGGGCCCTTTGCGTCAGGTAGTATGGATCAGTGTTAATTGTTAATCATCATCAGTGACAAATTATATAAATTACGGTTCCTAAAAAAATTTGCTCAGATTATCTCGGTACAGTATCTACTTGGTTTCTTATCTGTTTCTCCAGTATGACAATTTAATCAGTCTTTACTGCACGGCTCTGTACACTTTCAGTTCACTGCTCAATGCAACAATACCTTCAAAATGGCACCTCGTTGACGTCACACATAATAAACACATGTGACTGACAAAGACTTATTATGAGGCGGCCGCCTCCGCCAAATTTTGTGCCGCCTCTGGTTGACGACAAGCACGTGCAAGCATCACTGAACAGCGTCCAGTAGAGCTTTTAGTTCATATTTGGAAAAATACTGATATTTTTATACAAGTTTACCTGATATTTCTTTACACAGAATCATAATTTCCATTCATTTTCCACTGATTTACGCAATCTGATGAGCATTTAACTCAAGTTACGCGAACATCTCTGCATGACTGAATGAATGGCGGAGACACGCGGTTTCGTTTACTACACACGCACACTGAAGCGCGCGACGCTTGCAGTGATTTCAGCTTCTGTCGTCTCTCTAAATGAGGACATAAATGCACGAACAACATCTCCAGAACTGCTCTGAGAGTCACTTCATGAGTATTGTACCGTTTCATTTGAGTAAATCTAGCGTCGCACAGAACTGTGAAGGTATTCACGGCAACCGTCAAAATAAAAGTTCGGTTTAGCTTGGAGTACTGCTAATACTAGGCTACTACTAAAATTATTAAAACTTTATTTTTTTAAGTAATGATCAAACAAAATTTCTTCCATGTTTTAATTTTAATAATAAATCCCCTTTGTTTGCCTAAATAAATAAATAAAGTTTGATTTTCAATAATTTAAAGATAAATGAAATTAATGTTTTATGCCTTAATTTGATAACTAGACAACAGAATTTCTGAGGAAAAAGAAAATATTTCATAAGGTTATTATGGTGAAAGAAAATAAAACATTTCATAGAGCCCTAAACGTGTAAATTTTGTTAAACTTTTATGTGAAGTTGTATAAGTTTCATGATTTTAATTAATTAGACATGCTTTTTTATTAATAAAATGTAATCTTAAAAGTGTAACCATTAAAAAGGATTCCAGAAAAATTTGAAAGGAAAAAAATGGAATTTGGGAAAAAATAAAACTGAATTTGGGAAAACATAAATCAGATTTCATAGGGCCCTATATTTAACACACGATTGTGATAGTAAGAAGAATTCATGTAAGGTTGGAAGAAAATGTTTTGTTTTCTAGACACTCTACGTGGATAAATGTATATTGGATCAAAGCGATATGGAAGTGTTTAACAACCTAATGTTATGTTTATGTTCACCTATACTACAAAAGGGCTGTTGTTGTTGTATTTAATTTAATTTGTTTTTGTAAAATGTATCTTTATAATCGTCTCTTTTTTTTTCAATCATATAATTATTATAACACCTAAAATACGTTGTGGGTAAAAAGTGTTTGTTTTAGCCAGTTAAAGGGTGGGAACATTGTGTGCACATCATCAGGATGGTACCACCTCCACCTCATTTTGATCCAGGAAAAACCCTGGCAAGTATGAATTAAATTGATCAAAAGTGACAGTAAAGACATTTTTAATGTTACATAAGATTTCTTTTTAAAATAAATGCTGTTCTTTTGAACTTTCTATTCATCTAAGAACCCCGAAAAATAAAATGTATCTCAGTTTCCACAAAGATATTGTGCAGCACGACTGTTTTCAACATTGATAATAATCAGAAATGTTTCTTGAGCAGCAAATCAGCATATTAGAATGATTTCTGACGATCATGTGACGCTGAAGACTGGAGTAATGATGCTGAAAATCCTGCTTTGATCACAGAAATAAATTACACTTTACAATACAATCACATAAAAAAAAAAAAAACAGTTATTTTAAATTCTAATAATATTTCACTGTTTTGGAGGGTCTGATTTAGGTCACATTTCAAATTTTAGTTTCAAATCAGGCATTTCAGCTTGTATTTCAGTCTTTACTACATCTGACGGCAATGCTAGAAAATTTGATCTAACTCCATATCTAGTGCTTGGAATGTGTAATTAATTATCACAAAGCTCAGTCCGATTACTAATTATAATGCTTGAGGGTCAGAAGGTCGACTAACGCCTAAAAGAACATGTTTCACAATCATGCATTATTACACCCTCATATATTAATAGAAGATACTGATGAAGTGCTAACAATTTCTTAACACTGCCTTAGAAACACACTTCCTCTATATGTCTCCACCAAAAACACACAGTTAATGACTATGTGTGTGATAATCGATGTGCAAAGACTCAGATAAAGAGAAACAGGAAGATGAGACAATGTGTCATTTCCAGAATAGGGAAGTTCATTTGCCACAGTGGTATTAATACAGTTGCATGGAGAAAAGCTGGAACAATCACTGTGGTTTCGCTAATCGAAGATCTTCAAACAAAAAAAAGACCTATTTATATGAGTATCTTTAGACGGGGGTTACCAATATGCAAGTTAAAACAAATGATGGAGTCGTGCATGGTTAATGTGCATGCTTTTTCACACCTTTCAAAGATTTCGAAGGAAAATTCTCTCTCTCCTTTGGTTACCTGATGCTCTGGTGATTTAGAGAAGTTACAACCACTTTCACACAGTAAGAAACCAAGGACATGTACACATAGGCAGCTGCCTACTCTAAAATGAGGGGTTTCAGTTCTCTTTAAAGACACCTCCGATAAGTTGCAACATTGCTGGCTGGCCGTTGAAATGTTTAGATCACATCGTAAGAGTTGCAACACTTAAATGCAAACCGCAATTATTGTGAAGATGTGTCACCGTAGACTGGGCAAGATAGAAAGGATGGTTTCATGAAATGAGAAGTTCTTGCCTTAAAAGCCATTTCATATATGCATATAAATTTGCACGGTCCGTGTGAACCAAAAGCTTTCTTACAACACTCGGTTGCAACATTTTAGAAGCTTATAATGTTCTCATTTAGCTAATAATCAGAGTCATAAACACCTGAAGTGTGACTGTATAGCCTATAAGGATTGTGTGCATGTTTCCTAGACTGCAAACTTATACACTGAATGTTTAGTGATATGAACCGTGCTGATCTAAGTATTAAAGGAACAGTTCTACCAAAAATGAAAATTTGCTTAAAATGTACTCACACTCAGGTCATCCAAAATGTAGATTCTTCATCAGATTTGGAGAAGTGGGCAATATGTATAGCCTACATCAAAAGATATAAACAATGCTGTAAATGATAAATACAAGAAAATAAAGAAAGTTATCATGCAAACCAGTGGTTGTGGAATATTTTACAAAAGTTTAGAGGATTTAAGTTAAGTCTGTAAACATTATTTAATGTATAAAGTAAAAAGTAAGCTAGTATTATAATAAAAATGAATCAACCCATTAGCTGGGCTAAATCAATCCATTATGATGGGTTAAATAAATAACCCAATTTGCTGGGTAAAATTAACCCCAAATGTGTTCTGTCCTATATTTACCCAGTGTTTTTTAGTGTAAGAAAAAAGAGCACATTACAGAGTACAAAATGTACACTTTATTTAAAATAATAAATATGTAAATATTATATATATATATATATACAGTTATGGCCAAAAATATCGGCACCCTTGCAATTCTCTCAGAAAATTGTTCTAATTGCAAATGTTTTGGTACTCACGTGCTTATTGTTTTTGTTTACACTGCAACAACACAAAAAACACTGAGAAGAAAAGTCAAACTTGATCAAATTTCACACAGAACTCAAAAATGGACTGGACAAAATTATTGGCACCTTGTCAAAATTGTAAGAAATACTTGCTTTTCAAGCATGTGATGCTCCTGTAATTTGTATGTAGACACACCTGTGGCAAGTAACAGGTGTCGGCAATATAGTAATCACACTTGCAACCAGTTAAAATGGAGAAAAGTTGACTCAACCTTTGTGTTGTGTGTCACACTGAGCATGGAGAAAAGAAAGAAGTGTAAAGAGTTGTCTGTGGATTTGAGAGAAATTGTGGAAAAACATGGACAATCTCAAGGCTACAAGTCCATCTCCATTGATCTTAATGTTCCTGTGTTCACTGTGCGCAATATCATCAAGAGGTGTACAGCCCACGGCACTGTAGCTAACCTCCCTGGACACGGACGGAAGAGCAAAATTAATGAAAAATTACAACGAAGGATTGTTCGAATGGTGGATAAAAAACCCTGATTAACTTCCAAACAAACTCAAGCTGATCTGCAGACACAGAGAACAACAGTGTCAGCTCGCACTATCCGTCGCCATCTGAATGAAAAGGGACACTATGGTAGGAGACCCAGGAGGACACCACTGCTGACACAAAAGCATACAAAAACAAGACTAGACAAAACCACAATCCTTCTGGGAGAACGTACTGTGGACAGATGAGACAAAAGTAGAGCTTTTTGGTAAAGGACATCATGGCACTGTCTACAGAAAAAGAAATGAGGCGTTCAAAGAAAAGAACACAGTCCCTGCAGTCAAACATGGTGGAGGTTCAAAGGTGTTTTGGGGTTGCTTTGCTGTTTCTGGCACTGGATGCTTTGACTGTGTGAACGGTATCATGAAATCTGATGATTACCAAAGAATTTTGGGGTGCAGCGTAGTGGCCAGTGTCAGAAAGCTGCACTCAGAAATGGTTACAAACAAAGTGCTGGAGAGTTCTGAAACGGCCAGCAACGAGTCCAGATCTGAATCCCAGAGAACACCTGTGGAGAGATCTCAAAACAGCAGCTGGGAGAAGACATCCTTCAAATCTGAATGACCTGGAGCAGTTTGCAAAAGAAGAGTGGTCAGAAATTCCAGTAGAGAGAAACTCATTCATGGTTACAGGAAGCGATTGATTTCAGTTATTTTTTCCAAAGGGGGTGCTACCAAATATTAAGTTAAGGGTGCCGATAATTTTGTCCAGTGCATTTTTTGGGTTCTGCGTGGAATTGTATCAGATTTGACTTTTCTTCTGTTTTTTTGTGTTGTTCCAATGCAAAAAAAAAATGAAATAAATATGAGTACCAAAACATTTGCAACTGCAACAATTTTCTGAGAGAAGGGTTGCATTTTCTGACAGAATTGCAAAGGTGCCAATATTTTTGGCCATGACTGTATATACTGGTCACTTTGTATATTTTATAATATAAAAATGTACCAAATATATTTTCCTGTATGGAGTGGGAAGATGTGTGTATGAATATGAAACATTTGTCCTAAGGCTATGAGAGAAACACAGTAAAGCGTTTGTCATGAGGGGTCATGAACACTGAACACTCTCATAGTTAGTGTATTCCCAGCATTACCACTCATTACTGCAGCAGTGCAGTGATTTATACATGCGGCTGGGATTATGTACAATGCCTAATGTGCTTATGATTTAAACCGCTCTTGAGGACGGTGGTCTGTATATGAATTCATATTTACACAGCTTGAATTGCACTTCCCTGTAATGTCAGAGTTTTTCATAATTTGCTTCCAGCTCGGTGATAGAGCGCCGAACGAGGAGCGCACTGAAACAGACATACGTGTTGTTAAGAAACGTTTAACCTGACAGGGAAGGAAATCGCAGGAGGCTGTCGTCCTGAGGGCTTGTATGCAGTCAATTCAGCACATTTATCAAAGTCACCGTGTAGGGGCTCATTTGTAGCACAGCTGTTTCTATATATGATGTGTTGAATCGCTCAATCAGACGAAAAGCCAGGACAACTTGTGTCTAAAAGCCCTGAAAGGCCCGTCCTGGGAAGGTATAGCGTTACACGATGGGTGTGACTGCAATCCTCTTACTTCCACATGTGCACCAGTTGCAATTCACGCAAAAGTAAAAATGATATCATTTTCTCATTAACTGATGAGCAAAGCTTGAAAACGCACATGCATGAATGAATTTGGACGGTAACCTTTCCAATGCTCAAATGCTGGAACAACACGTAAATAATGGGAATATTCATTTTAGCGTGAGCGAATCCTTTGGCCACAAGAAAGAATGGAGAAGATCATAGTAATTGAAAGGGTTTGGGTGGCATCGTATGTGTTTGTGTAAGAGGAAGGGAGATTTCAGTGGGAGTGAGCTGGCTGGAGAACTAGTAACCTGATACATCACAGCAGTGATCAGTTGAGGCTGACATGAACGCAGTTGACATTAAAAGCACTGGTGGAAAAACCATCGGATGAGCTGAAGTGGCCACGATTCCTGCATGATCATACTTTACTTGTGTCGAGTTTTAAAGACAACAGAATAAAACTAAATCTATTTATTTTCTTTGTAAAAGTTTCTGGTCTTGTTGCAAATTGTTCAGCAGTGCATGTCATTCCAATGAACATGTTTGTCTTCATAACCACTCTTCAGAATAAAATAACTTGCTCTGCCTCTGAAATTACATTTCATGAAACAGCTCAAATTAACAAAGTCATTTGATGCTTGATCATTTAATAAAGGTTATGGGTCATTCCTGGTATTCAGTGCCTTTTGTGTCCCCCAAAAAAGTTCACGGTCTTATTGCTTATTGCTTAAAAGATTATTTTGAAACATTTCACAGGACTTTATTACATAAAGTATATAGTCATATACTTTATATAACAAAGGACTTTCCACAAACTTCTCTCTAATATACAGTTTCTCCCTAATTATTACATTACATTTCATTTGACAGTTAATGTTAACAAACAAGTCAAATCTCTTTTTAGTCATTTAATGTGGTTAATTTAGTAAAGATTATATTCAGCACCTTTTGTGTCTCCAGTGAAGATCTTGGTCTTATTATTGAACAATATCGTAACAGTGACGTTATCTCAACTTTAAACATATTGAAGTTGATTTTAAAAATTATTTTGAAACATTTTACAGCATTTTAAACCACGAAATATCATCATTTCCCTCTCTCCATGCTTATTTATCACAATTTAATGATAAACTGTATAAAACGCATATTATAAGTGATTTTTTTCTTCTTCTGGTATATCAGCAACACTTCTCTCTAATGTTTCTAATTGTTTTAGTTTTTTTTCTAAAACTATAATTGAGATTTTAGGGTCAGCTATTTTCCGCTACTGTCCATTTAAATGTAGCAAATAAAAATTTATAATCCTTATTACATTAAATAAAGATGCATCACCACTGGGGTTTGTTGTGAACTTGACCTTTAACCTCTGTGTCCTTCTCAAAAGTGTGTGCTGGTTATGGTATTTCATATTTAAATTTTGTTTAAAATAAATAATTTAAAAATTTTGATTAGTGCCTCTAAAAATGTAATTTTGTAATCCAGATTTCATTTTTTTTTTTTCTATTTTTTACATTTTACAGCATTTTAAACCACCAAATATTATCGTTTCCCTGTCTTTATGCTTGTGTATCACATTTTAATAATACATATAAATAATTTTTTTTTTTTTCAAATGTCAGGTATGTCAGAAACACTCTTCTCTAATGTACAGTAAAGTTTTTTCCAATTATTGTTTTTTAACATTTATAATTGAGGTTTTAGTGTGCCCCTCAAGTTATTGTCCACTTAAATATAAGCTAAAGAAAAGATGAAATAAAGTCAAATAAACCACAAGGTGAACTTGACCTTTAACCTCTGTGTCCTGGTCAAAACGCCTCCTCAGAAGTGTGCAAATCCCTCGCAATCCACCGCAAATGATTCAGATCTGAAACACAGATTCACACGCTTTATTTTTTCTATGCAGTTTCACTCATGGCACGACAAAAGTAAAACGGCTTGTTGAGAACGAGCCGAGAAGACGTTTTCCAACTATTTTCCGAATGTCAAAAACACTAAGCGTGTTTGTCATCTTTATTATCTCTTTGTTGAACTGCATCGGATGCAAATCATCCCTGACTCGAGCTGCTTTTCCTGTGACACGATGGCCTCTAGTGGAGTTCCTGCAATCGACGGCCCTGCCAGACCCAGCTGGCTTTGACATTAACACCAGGCCGTGACTGACAGAAACTCCGGCCTTGGGCTCAGGCCCCTGGGGGCCACCACAGTACATTCAGCTCTCCTTTTGGCCTGTTGATTTACCGTCCTCAGTGGCCGTGCGTTGATCCATTTCCCCTTTCAGTTTGCTCACAGGGCACCCCAAAAACCGTCCCCCAGCAATATATTTGCTTTATGATTTCCTGAGGAGCCCGTGAAGGAAAACAAGCCGCGCTCCCTTGCACCTGCTGCAGTTAATGCGGGGCCCGGTCCGCCGTGGTCCCGGGCGATTTGAAAGGGGCCAGTGTGTCGCAGGCCTCAATGTGGATCTTACATCTGCGGCGGAGCAGCGGGAGGACGGGACAGCGTGTGTCCATGTAACGTGCCGGTCTTTGTTTGCGCGCGGCGTGGAGCTGACATTCATAAGGCAAACGTTAGGCGGTTTACGGGAGCTTTACGTGCGGCAGATGTGAAGGATGTATGATTTTCCATGGCTCTCCGTATCAAAGGTGCTTTTCAGAGCTCATATTTATGAGACCTCCAACATTTCTGCTGAGGTCAGAACAGGATACTGAAATATTCTGACCACTCAAAACAACATATGGCTTAAATATAATCTATCTATCCATCTATCCCAACATATTCAAAAATAACTTCATCAAAGCCAACATTAAAAGTTTATTTTGATAAACTGCATTTAAATCATTTAAATTACTTCATCTTCATTAGGCCTATTGATATATAAATAAGAATGATATAGCAGAATCAAATAAAATGGCTTGTATGAAATTACTAATTATGAACTTGTTACTTTTTCCTTTAGTTTAAGTCGTGTAATAACAATAATAAAATAAAATGAATTATTATTAACTTATTAATTTTATTAAAATGCATGTATAAAATTTAATTTTAATAAATGTTTTATATATTGTTTTAAAAATATAATATATATTCATATAAATATTTATTTTATCTATAGTATAAATTATAAATCTTTATTTTATATATTAATGTGCAATTTTTAACTTTAGCTGAAGTCGTGTAATAATACTAATCAAGTAAAATTAATTATATTTTATTAAAATAATGTATTAATTTCATTAAAATGCATATATAAACTTTATTTTTTAATAAATTATTTTTAGATATTTCATATATAGATAGATTTATATACATGATTTATTTTTACTAAATAATTTATATATATTATACATATATTTAAATTCATTAAAAAGAAAGGTTTTTAAAAACAATCATGATATATATGTGTGTGTGTGTGTGTGTGTGTGTGTGTTGCTGTGGCTCTGCTTTCTGTCCTCCATGTGGTAATGCTTTTGTTGCATAAGTAGGATCTGATTTGATGACCCTGAACTGCTGCCTTTTTCCATTCATGTCTGTTTAAGCGTTAATGGATGATTGTGTTCTGTCAGGACCTCACGTCGCC
Source organism: Onychostoma macrolepis (assembly GCF_012432095.1). Lineage (NCBI taxonomy): Eukaryota > Metazoa > Chordata > Actinopteri > Cypriniformes > Cyprinidae > Onychostoma > Onychostoma macrolepis. The sequence continues at coordinate 30,214,729 of NC_081174.1, read as the reverse complement.
CTCTGACCCGCTCACTGCTAAAGGAAAAACCATAAATACATCCCGGCCACGGTCCAAGGAAGAGATTCAACACGATACATCCTCGGCCTCTCATTGTATTACCGTATGGACTGCTGAAATACACAGAATGACATTTGTTCATTTCAGCACATTGTGTTCAGACCGTGACCAATTAAAGAATCTGGAACAATTATATTGAATAATTCTATTCCCCTCCGCCATATTGTTATTCAAACAATTCATCCTCCTCTATTTCACGAACACTCAAACGCACACCGTCCGTCTTCCTTAATGCCTTCCAAAGCACGTTATTTGAGAATGTCAGTTGCGAGCCTAATTTCAGAATAATCTCACCTCGCTAATGCAGCCCAGGAGGACGTCCAGCTTTTCCTCATGCCGTTGTTTTATTGCGCTCACATTTTTGGACTCGGCAGATCTCATCAGTAGCTGTCCACAGATTTTGGCCCAACTCTACACTTTCCCTTGGAACGGGCCCAGCGGTAAATGGAAGCTATTAGGTCAGGAAGAGAGGTGAATTCACAGAATTATGGGAAGTGTGCATGTGGCACTGTCTGTTATTGCTGTCACGTGTTTAAGTAGCTACCTTTCTGACGGGGAAAATCTGTTTTCTGAGCAGAATGGCTCATACTATGGTGTTTATGTTCATGTACCCATCATATGTGGCTTATATTTTTGGAATATACAAATAATATTAGTTACAATGAAAAAATGGCTTTGAAACCATTTCCACTTAGAAACTGTCATTTCTAAATTTCACAGAAAAGACAAGTAAAATGTCAAAATGTTTCACATTAAGTTCCCTACATCTTCATTTTTCAGTTCCCCATTAATTTCGTAAAATCCCTTTAGTCTAAAAGTCTGAAAAAAAAATATTATTAATATTAATAGAAATAATTTTCTATTAATGCATTAACTAACAACAAACAATGCATTTGTTACAGTATTTTAGTAATCTTGGTTAACATTAGTTGACGTTTCATTGTTAGTCAGCTCAGGTCCTTTAAATAAAATTGAGATATAAATTTAGTTTTTAATAATGTATTAGTAAATGTTGAAATTAACATCAACTCAGATGAATACATGCTTTAGCGTTTAGTTCAACTGTAATGGAACCTAATTGTAGTTTTACCAACTCTTTTGTAGAAATACTTTCTTAAATTACAACACAAGCATATTAGTTTCTTAGATTAGAGTTCATAAGGTGCTGCCAAACAGGAACGACACATTTAATGATGTTTTATATGTGCGAGTGCATCCGTCATTCCCGATTTTTCCCCATGTGTTGAACAGGGTGTGAACCAACAAATCCCAGAATCATCAATCTTCCTGCTAGTGGATCGGTGTAAACGCTCACATGTGCGTTCGCTCATTTTTAAAGCAGAGAAACGTCATGGGGGAAAAGGAAGGGAAGACACTTTTTTTCTCAGATTTTGGGCCCATTAACAAAATAGGTGCTCGAGAAAGCATTAAAATAAAACCAGCCGCCCAGGCGCAGTGATTGCTACTTCCTCAGCCTTTCCACTTCATTGATGGTTATGTGAGTTAAAACAAGGCACGTAATGGAGACCCTGCGGCCCCCGGAGACTAATTAGAGTCACGTGACTTCCTCCTGGGCTTCCATGAAAATAACTCCATCACAATGGCCTGTGATATTAATATCAGCTTTGGGAAAGTCAAGCCTCCGCTCGCGAGGAGGGATCCGCTCGAACAAACCCAAGAATGCACAGCATCTGAGAGAGAGAGAGAGAGAGAGAGAGAGAGAGAGAGAGAGAGAGAGAGAGAGAGAGAGAGAGAGAGAGAGAGAGAGAGAGAGAGAGAGACATATGGAGGAGTGCTGAGGAAGCCCTTGTGTGCTGCCAACAGAAGTGGAATCACAAACTGTGGAGGAGAGGCTGAAATAGAGTTTGATTTAAAAAATAAATTAAATTAAATTAACATTTCTAAAAACACCAATAAAAAAGGAAGTCACATTTCCACTAGGCATTTTGTAGAAATTTAGTTCACGGTTTTGAAAACATAAAAAGCTTGAAAATTTACTGTAATAAAACGTTAATCTGTCATTGAAATTATATCTTAAATATTTCTAAAAAGCTATTTTTTATGATCCGGCAGCTTTCTTTTAAAATTTTTAGGGAGGATTCATAATGTATGATAATCTATGATTAAATGTAAACAAAATAATGCTCTAAACTAATAGGTTTATATATATATATATATATATAAATGAAAGCAAAATGATATATATCTCAATTAATAAAATATATAAATTATTTTTCATTTATTTTAATTTTATATCTATCTAATATTTTTAGCTTAATTTTTAAATACTGTATATATACATATATATTTAGTTAAATTAAGTTTTTTATATATATATATATATATATATATATTATTTTAGTATTAAATATTTTAGTAATATTTTTATACATAAAATAAAACTAATTAAAAATATTAAAGCAAAATGATATTTGAAAACAAATCAAGTAAAATATATTTAGTGTGATATATGTACTCTTTAAATTGTACATAAGCAAAATTATTGAAGTTATAAAAAAATGTGTGTGTGTGTGTGTATAAAAAATGTGAAGTAAAAATGACATGCTGTGAATTAAGATGCAAAATATTACATAGATATAAATATAGATAGACAAACACACATATATATATATACACACACACACACACACACACACATATATACACACACATTTTATATATATATATATACACACACATACACTCACAGTACACATACACATATATAGATTGTGCTAATTATAAAACAATACTTCTTTTTATGAACACGAGTCAGAATATTATTGTTTAATCAGACTGTAACATGTAAAACACATTGACATTTCACTCTGATTAGATCACAATTTCCAGTAAATGTTGCTGAAAGAGTGTCCTGTACAATTTGCACCCACCACATTTAACGGCCATTAAAAGACGCAGGTGGTTAAAAAAAATGAATAATAATTTTTGTCTGTAGAGCCTCTTTTAAAAGCCTCTGTTCTCAAATGAAACTGTCATGCTGTCAGTCTGCGGCCTGAAAGGGCAATAATCTAGCAGCTGTATTTGCACCAATGAAATTTCGGCGCCTTCAGAAACAGAGGCCCACCGCTTTGTTGGGTACCTGCTCAAATAACCCCTTCACCGCGGTCCAAGGCTTCAAACTCGCACGTGCAGGACGAGAGAGACGTTGCGCAGACTCCTGAACTCTTGTATAAATAGTCACTTCTGAGGGTTCGCTGGTTTGCTGTACTCTGACCCAGGTGGAGATCTTTCTCTTCCACTCCATCCCTGGAATTTATTAGATAAAACATGCTCTTTTTCACTCACTTTTCATAAAACAGAGCTGTAAAAAACTGTAAAATTGATTCTACATCCCTTTCAAGCAGCATAATGAAAATAACTTGAGCGCTTTCATTGTAATAGGACTGAAAGCCCTCGGGTCGAGTCTTGATTTAAGCAGATGTAAAGTCTTGGAGAAGCGGTCAAGCACTGGTT